>NC_070583.1:11076179-11279799 GCF_027409825.1 Scomber japonicus
ATCAACTCTGGTAACACGTACTGATTGGGAAATACTATGTGCATGTTTTGTACAAGAAAAATATGTTTCTAGGCATTGTACTGTACACATCAATGCTTAAATATAAAAGTGGCTAGTAAAAATGTTGAGTGGCTGGTAGATTTTAGAATTTACCAGCCACAGTGGCAGGTGAACAAAAAAGTTAATTTCCATCCCTGGTATATATGCAGATATAACATTAAACAGGGTGGAGATACAGTGCATGTCCAGATGTCAGAAAATAACACATTTCCTTTTGTTTTCAATTTACTTTTTTTCAGATACTGTTGACACACTTCTACACTGTCTGTCATTTTTCCTAGAGATGGGAAATAAGATTCTGACTTGTCCAGTGAGAATTCAAACACAACTTCAATGTGCTATAACTCTCCTTCAAAGCCACACATTCACAATATAAAGGCATGAGTTATTGAGTTATTTAAAAAAATGTGGTCAAATGTGTTTGTACAGGCATTGCCACCATCTGCACTGTTAATATATTTGCTCCCTGACAAAACACTTGCAAAGCTAATTTCTGAATATTTCATATCTTTGCTTTCTTGCTAGCCGTCTATTTCCTTAGCATGTTACCACCGCCAAATTCAGTTGTGTGAAGTAGTGTGAAACAGTCATTAAGCACTTGTATCATGTTGTCTAAAAAAAACAGTAGCACACTTGTGATAAGAATCCTCCATAGTGCTGCTAAAGTTTAACAACTCAACAGCGTGAGTCCAAATAAATGATCTCCATTAACTTTGCAATAATGATGCTACACTGCCAAACAACAACCGCAATATCAGATTACTTTGTTCAAATTGTTCAATGGAAGTTTAACAAATTGAATAATCTGAAAACAAATGTGTTTATTTGCATGTCACACCAATAAAATGTTAAGTGACAGAGTGTGAAAAGCCCAAACAGTTTAACAAAAAATGTGGCTGAGAGATTTACAAGACAATGTCATAATAAAGAAAATAAAAACAGAGAGGCAAAACCCTAAGAGATCCTGTGGTCAGTGAAGCAGATCACAGCTATAGATGGGCATCATTGAGCACAACTCAGCTTGAATGCCAGCACAATAAAGCTAGATACTACAAGTGGAACCAAACAAGATATTCAAATCAAACCAGTAACTATTTTGCACACCACATACAATTCAAAACTGTCACTAAACTGACGCGCATATGTAATCTTTCTGTACAGTCACATAGCAAAGTGAAAAGTGTTCCTCATACTGTGTCCACCCATTGAACATACATGAGGGTGGCAAAATAAGAGGAATACCTCTCAATATCATGCACTCCAGTACCCCATCATCACCTACTATGACCTCGATAACAAACATAATATAAAATGTCAACAAAATTGAATGTATGGCAGAATTGTTCATTTGGGTTGCATTAAATGTGCTAAGTGTTGCTAATAAAGTGTTCAGTGAGTGTATATATTATAAAATATAGTGTATTCCTTATTTAATGCAGGTACATTGCATTTGATTTAAACAAAATATTCTAATCAAAAAGCCTGAAATTAGATATCCAGACAGGTTTGCTCTCTCCATGAGGGACATAGACAAAGGAATGGAAATCAAATCAATGAGTCATTAGGAAGTCCATAGAAACTGGGACAGGATGATGGATAAGTGGGTTGTAAACATGTACGCTTCATTGTGGTGTGTGTGTGTGTGTGTGTGTGTGTGTGTGTGTGTGTGTGTGTGTGTGTGTGTGTGTGTGTGTGTGTGTGTGTGTGTATGTGTTAGCTTACAGTCTCTTCGTGATTTCCAGAGTTTTTGAGTCAAGCAGGCGAGTGAACGTATAATATTCTCTCACACAATCAAAAGCAGTTTGGTCAAATGTACGTCTTACCTAGAAGGAAAAAAAAAGAGAGAGAAGAAATGGAAATACAAGTTGTTAATCAAAATGCACAAATGCTAAAGCTTTTATATCTGCAGTCTGAAACATAAAGACATTCACTGTAAAACACTAGAGTTAATGGATTAATGTCAAGCACATAAAAGCTTGAAATAGACTTGGGAAAGTGCAAACTGTGCATCCCTTCACAGTTGAGGTCGATGACACAATTCAATGACACAATTAAAGCACTGTTACTGAGAGAACCTCTGGAATATTGACAATGGATATCAATAATGTGGACTGGAAATGAAGGGGGATCCATGACATACGAAAAATAAATAGCACCAAAAAGAGGAATGACTAATTAAACTCTTTTTTTTATCTTAAAGACAACCTGGGTTGGTTGTTCTGAATCCTGAAAATTCACCATGGAGAAAATTTACTTTCACTTGTCATCGTGAGCAATTAAACAGAGGCCTGTACGATAAAGAAAAAACAAGAGTCATCATTGTGACATGATCCTGACTCGGACAAAAGTCCTGAATTTACAATAAAGTGACAAACAAGGAACAATGTTTCTAAATGTCAGGAACATTTTATCTCTCCAGGCTTTCTATGTCTACTCTAGTAACAGATCTTCTAACAAACTGCAAGATCTTTTATAACACTGAACACATAGAAATGATTTTAGCTGCATTTTAATTGTGCAAAGCTTATTTTACCCTTGGTGTGACAGCTGACTGTGTGGATGGTTTTATACTCTGATTTCATCACTGCAGCTCAAAATAACATGAGAAAACTGTGTGATAATGATTAGAAATAAAAATGAAAGATTGTCTTTTAATAGAAGAATAATAGACACACTGTTAATTGGCTCCCATGATTATTAATGTAACATTTGAGTCAGACAGATCTCAACAGTCTTTAACTACTTTCTCACTCTTTGCTTCAGTAGCAGAAACTATCACTGGCATTACTTTTAACTTTTTATTTTAATTTGATGTAAAAAATGGTTTCTTCATCATCTAACACAATTGCAAAAAAAAACCCAAAAACATTTACAACCACTATAATTAAACCTAATTATAACGAATACAATTATAATATTTTAATGAAATATAATTAAAACATATAATAATTCCTACACATACTGTCAGCTTTTTTTAGTTAATTTAATTCATTATTTAATTAATTTCAAGATATTGTTTACATTCCACTTTGTTAAATATGACTTATTATATGAAGTACTTCATGGTTTTGAAGATATGGCACATAATTAAAAACCCTGCCTCTTTCACATGAAGGTGCTTGTAGCTGGATAGGTAAACCCTGACTTGACTGAGCACATTGATGACCAGTTCAATAGTACAGGCCTCAGGTTCTATAGATCCTTGCCTTTATCTGTCATTATTGCCTTGAGCCCAGATGTTCAATAAGCACCTGATCTATTGTTGTTTTTTTGTGATAAATCAATACAAGAATCCATGTTACCAAAGCATGTGCTGTTTCAAAGGAAGACAATATCTCCATCACATAAAGTAACAGGAATTACAAACAGTATGAAATGTAAAGTTTACATGCTGACCGACAGGTGCAGCCAATATACACCTGTCCCAAGTCCTAGTTACAACAAGCTGTGTTTACTGCAGTGTGCATTCACACACATCTTTCCTCACTCAGCTGAGTCACACTGACATTATGCCAAATCAGACAGATTGATTTCCACTGCTCAAGGTTTCAATTGCAAGCAAATATAGGCAGATACTCTGATTTTACAGCAAATTACCTTACAGCTACATTTATTTGGCAAGGTGTATTCCTGTTTAATGAAATGCATGGAAGGTAAGTGTCTATTCAGGATCTTTACATAATAATGGCATATGTTAAAGCATTCAGCATGTCTGTTTATTTAAAGCCTAACTTAATGTGATTTTTTTTCAGACGTGTTAATGGAAGTCTGTGTGAAGAAAGTGGATTAGTGTACAATGATAAAGCACACTACATAACAGTATGCAGAAAAAAATATCCCCAATATTTGCTGCAAGGACCGGATTTGCATCCATCTGCACCCAGAGAACTCTTCCAGCTTTGACTCTGCACCCAGAATAACAATACGAGGCACCTGAACATTGTGTGGATCATGAAAACAATGGCATACTGTAGGCCAACTGCAAAGCTGGACGACTATAATCTGATAAAGCCAAACATCAAACACCTTGATGCTTTCTAAGGAGACACAAAGCACCTCATGGATCAATAAAGCAATTCCCATGCGTTCAGTCTTTCACTCACTCCTTGTTCCTTCCTAAAGTTATTTTTATTGTTTCATAAATAATGCAGATGTGGCAGCAGGCTTATACTAATACTTTATCCACAACCTGAAACTTTTTTTTTGTGTTTACTGTATACCTATTTAAATGTAAATGATCTGTGGTTGAGGTAAGGATTTGTGCCACCGTCACACCTTATGAACAGGAATCAGAAAGGGATAAAGAAAGGTTTGTTTGCTTTAAACTTAAGCCAGACTGAAGTTAGAGTCTGTTCCTTTTTCTCTTTTTTTATCTGTCTGTGCCCCTCTCTTTGTCTGTGCATACCCACTGATTGTTTCTACATTTCTTTTAAATGTGGTGGTGAATAGAGTGATCCGGACAGAGCCTATTTGTAGTCACAGACAAATAACTCCTGTAGATGAGGAAACCAATTCCCGAAAGTGCAGGAGATGAGCAATTCCTGGCCTTGTGCAAGGCTGAGGAGAAAAGAAAAAAGGAAAAACGGATAAAAGCATCTGTCTCTTTCTCATTCTGTGAGTCTTAAAGTACCCACTGATCATTTTCATGCAGTGTAATGCAGCAATTTAGCAGAAAGGGAACAGCTCTAAGGAGAAAGGTAGGGTGGACCAACAGGAAGAAAGAATTATCCCTTAGAAAACACCTGGACTAACCATTTATTCTAATCTATCTGCTGGTTAAGATAACATTTCCCCTCAAGGAAACATTAAGTGTATGAAAGATTACAGTATTTCAAATAAAAAACTCAGCAGTAACACTGTATACTTTTTTTATCCATTTTTCTCATTAGACATAGTATAGTATAGTCGAAAGCATAAAGTAAAGGGTGAGAGATAAAAACTAAATTTGGAAAGCTCATTAGTTACACTTCACTTAGATTTGAGAGCATGCGTAAGAGCATTGAAAAAGCTAAGTAAAACAGATAAATGTGTCATATAATGTTGAAACATTTTATGATACCCTTCAGATTAACTAAAGTGGCCCAAAATGTCTGTACAGTCTGTATCCTAAAGTAACCTCGCTACTCATAGCTGTGCTTTCCTCCAGATGGGCCCTGCAGATGTGCAGATGAGCTTACAGATGCTTATTGGATGCACACCTGAACATATTTGCTGTTGTGCAAACCTAATGACCATACCTAAAGAATGTCCTCCTTAATCTTGTAAATCTGCTCATTAGCATATTGGTTTGGTGTTAATATGATTCAATTCCTGGCAGACAATTTCACCGGTTTCCTCATGAATATATTCCTTCTATCCGTCCTACTTGAAGAAATTGCAAAGTGCTTTAAAGTTCTACCTGGAGGGAGGTGATATTTCTAAATCTGACCAGCTGGAAGTCAGGTGTCTTTGACCTTAGCTAAACTATGCCAAACTTCTAGAAGTCAGCATACAGAGAGCATTGGAAAACTGTGTAGTATAAATATGTGAACAGTGCTGTCAGTCGAGTTATAAAACACACAGAAGATATCACTGGATGCTAGAAGCAGGTTCTATGTCAGCAGACTGTGGTATCCTGCTGCACTTGGACAAGAAATGTAAGACTGTAAATTGAATCAAGCTTGAAGTACATTGTGATGACAGCTTAAAAAACTTACAGCATACACTTTCTCCAGCTAGAAAAGCTCATTTATCACACTTCTTTACTACTTTACTCCAGGTTTCTTTTTTCACACAGTTACTCTACAAGCCACACACACACACCCTGCTGGCCCAAACTCTTCTTTTTTATAAAGCTGTTTTTCAGGTCTTTTTAACCAGTAATTGACAGAGTTCTATCTATGTGCACACACACCGCTTCGGTCTCACTTTAGTTTAACAACACTCCAGACTTATACTTTAGAAGTTCGCGCCTGCAATCAAACTGACCCAAATGAAGCTCTGCGGATGTTTACAGGACACCTCACTCATTTGTTGGCAGTTACATATATGTTAACTCGACCCCTCAAGGCTCTGTCAAGAAAACAGTCAGGGCTGTCACATCTCAGATTGGAAACGCTTACTCAGCTTCTGCCTCATTGTTTTATTCAGTCATCTTTATCCATCTGTTTCTCTCTCTCTAATCCCTGAGTGTGAACAAGCAACTAATAGAAACTGCTCTAGATTAAATATACAATAATCCATGAAAAGTGTTATGTGTGTTATCAAACATTTCTACTTATTTCATGGCAGGAGAATCAGTGCAGGAACTTCCATTCTCTATATGAATGCAGTTCCATATCAGTGAGGCTGTATGTAAGGCTTATTGAGCACAGCACAGCTTGGGTTGAAAGAACCAACTGTTGAGGCTTTCAAACGGAGGCTGACTGGAAGAAGCAGATAAACTGAAGAGGTTGTTCATTTCCCACCACCTCTGGCATACGACAAGTATAGGAGACTGTTTTGTGTTTGTATCGATGTCTGTTTATTTCCATAGAAGGATTTCAAGGCTTTATCTCACTTCCTGTGCATCTCCTTTGTTGTCTCTCAAAATCCATTTACAAAGAAACGGGAACAATGTGGGTGACGTTGATCATTTGATGGTATTTCTAAGCTCCTTCTCAAAGCTTACGTCACTGCACTATGTTCTAAAACACAACCTCTACACAGAATAATCAATAATAACATGTATATCCTACAGTACACAAAGAGAAAACCCATACTGTTGATAGAAGTAGATTAGTATCAGAGTATGTGGATATTCATTGTGTTATCCTTCACCAAAGGTCAACATGAATAGGAAACACACGTAACATTTTACAGTGATGACAAAAGAGAAATAAACAATATACTTAACATGCTTTAAATAACATTTGTTTTAAAAGAGACAAGGACAAGGACAGCTGGACAATGGGTAAAGAGTGTGGTTGTGTGTGTGTGGGTGTGTGTGTGTGTTTGTTTTTGTGTAATTGACAGTAGCAGAGAGACAGCGATGCTACAGCTCCTGCTCATTTGATTGACAGCCACTCTAGTTGTGTTCAGATATGCCTGTGATCCACCACCCGTTCATTATAAACTCCACTGTTAGCCAATGCAGTGCAACGCCCTATTACATACTCCAATGGTTTCCATTATAATTATAGTAACACTTATTATTATTGTTATTATAAACTCAAAACTGTGCCTGTTGGAGGCTCATAAAAACTGGTTTGTAATTTTAAGAAAGACATTTTAAACCCCAGCTGCATCCATGGTGAACAAATACAGGTGGTTTTAATAATTTACGAAGGATAAGGATAAGGAGGATTTTCTTTTTTTCAACATGTCAAAATGTCTTCACAGGTGTCAATAATAAAAATCAATAATGGCTGAATTCCATTTTGTATTCATACCGTAACACTAAACCGATATGGCTACAAGGTAACTTACACAAGGAAACCCTCCTACATTTAAAAAAAAACCCAATTAGGGCAACATTTCAGGAACATTTGCCACAATATCCCCTGCACTGACCTTCATCTGGAGGTCTCTCGGCCCCTGCACAGGTGCTACAACATGAGCTTCACCTCATTGTAATATAGCTGCATCCTCAGGCTCCATCTGAGCACTTGAGTACAGACACACTGACTGTAGCTTGGCCAGGAAAGATGACAGACTGTGGCCTGAATAAACCACTCTCTTGTCACCGCTGGAGTAAGAGCTGTTGTAATGCTTGATGTTTGAGAAGCTGTATAGAATAATGCTGTATGCCACTGGTCTTTTTATAGATATCTATATATCTACAATCGTCACTAGACTGAAGAAGGACAACTCCAATATGACATCACACACATCCATAACAAGTGTCTCCACTTTCAAAACTCTACTGAATCTTCTCCACACATCAACAGGAGTGACTCCAAACACCCATTATCAGTTTTTCTAAGGTGACATTAAGCTTAAGATCAGGACACTTACACTTTGAAAGAGGACACTAAATGAAGTAGTGATGATAATGGAAAAAATGATGGAAGTTATTTGTTTGAAGTGAGATGAAATAAAATACTGACTTCTGTTAAAGAAGTTAATCTGTGGAATAAGCTATTAATAAAATGTGACCTTCTATCTGACATGTTTGGCAAAAAAGTAGTTATTCATGTGAAACTATTCTTTGACAAACTACTGACATTTGCCATTCATCCATCCATTTTCTGCCACTTATCCAGGGCTGGGTTAAGGTGGTATAAGGCTGAGCAATGAAACCCAGACATACTCCTCCCAATTAACATTCACCAGCTCCTTCTGTGTGCTCCTCCAAGGTGTTCTCAGGCCAGGAGAGATACATGATCCCTCCAGCATGGTCTGGGTCTGCCCTGGGGTCTCCTCCCGGTTGGATGTGGCCAGTACACCTCTAAAGGGAGACTTCCAGGGGGCATCCTGACCAGGTGCCCAAATCATTTTTTTGGTTACTACCCAAAGCTTGTGACCATACATGAGGGTTGGAACATACTGTAGACTGACTGAGTGGTAAATTGAGAGCTTCTCTGCCTTCGGGCTCAGCTCTTTCTTCACTAGAACGGTCCCCTTGCTACTATGCTAGCCAGCTAGCTTTCTGCATTTAATTACACAGTTGTTAGCGATGATTATTACTATAATTAGTGATTGACTACTTGACAAATGACACCAGTGATAGAATATGAGATACATTCAGACCTTCAGCTGATGATGCTAACTCTACCTGCTGCTTAGTGGGTTTAGGTGTGTTTAGTTTGGTAACTTGAGTTCTGCAGCAGACACACTGATGACAGGAAAGTATTCAGAGCTCAGATACTAAGAGAGTCAACTGGTTTATTAAAAGAAGGTTAACAAGAATAAAAAAGTAAATTTGGAACCAGAAAGGGCATGAAATTAAGAGAAGAGACAGCAGCAAAAAAACACAACAAAACCAAGCAGAGCAAAGAGAGAAAATGTCAGTGAATAAATTGAGATATATCTTTTAATGCTTTTTTTCCCCCTAATTGTCTTGAATGTTGTTCTTGTTAAAACCTGATTAACAGTGTTATTAGTTCAAATCAACAGTGTTAACAGTGTCATTAGTTCAAATCTGTTCGTTAAAACCATGTGTAAAATTAAAAATGCTGCTTTTAATTGCTGTCTGGCCAAGTATTAATTCAGTAGTTCATTTTGCATTTGTGTATTAAAAACAAAATAAGGCTAATCCGTCTACTCTTTTCAACATAATCACAGCTTTCTGAGAAGCCTTGGCAGATAGAACTGGAAAGCGAGTTGTCAGTGCTGGAATTTCAGGCTATTAGCCGATGCACATTTTGAGCAGATAGATAATTATATTCATCAAAGTGGAAGTAAGGCTGAGGGTATCATTTTTAAAATAGCTGAGGGCTTTTAAACCACATCTAAACAAGCACGATGGTGTCCTATTTCACTTCAACACAGCAGTCAAAACATCTAATTAGTGCTTTGGGACTGTGTGATTCATTAAGGGATATGTGACTCGATTACGGATCCAACAAAACAGAACTGACAATCAGCCGTCTCCCTGTCTCTGTGTCTCTCACCATTAACTCAAGAAGAAAACAAGTCACTCATTAATATTACATAGTTTAATTTTTCCTAATTAATTGAATAAATCCTCGAGGAAAGGGCATCCATGTTAGCCAGAGTGAAATATCAGGCGACACGTTTCACTCAGCTCACGGAGTTGCATAGCAGCACAGAGGAGACTCATGTTGGTATAAAGTGCAGTTGCAGGTCTTAACAACACCATATACTGAGTAATATCAAATCACCTGCATTTTTAAATGTATCTTTATGTTCCACACCCAACAACTTATTGATGATAACAAAGGCATCCCATAGGTTGTATCTATTTTTTCTGGTTGTAGTACTGATAGTATAGTTGAGCACAGTGTCATAAATCATACATGTATGTATACAGAGAGATTTCTTCCCCCCCATCTCCTCTCCACTGACCTGAGCTAACCTCACTGTTTCTCACAAAGTTACTGCTCAGCATTTTATTATTTTGCTTTCAAAGAAAAAAAAACTTTCCAAGGTAAGCAGATACATATAAAAAAGCAAACCAAAGCTTAAAATGTTAGAGAACCAACCAACATAAGCAAGAGAGAGGTCAAATACAAAAAAAAAAAAAAAAAAAAAAACAAGAAGGAGGAAGGAAAAAAGGAAGATATTAAAATATTAAAACATGAACGAGAGTCCACAGAAAGATGAGAGTGAATCCAGACTGTGAGCTAATGAGTAGAAAGTTAGCAGGAAGGGGAAAATATTTGAACCACTCACTGAGAAAGGACACAGTAAGAGAAGCAGTGATGGAAATATAAACTACTCAGCTCTGTTTTGTTCCCTTTCTGTTTATGAAGTGGACATCTGTGCTCCAAAACATAATAATTATGTATCCAAAACAGGAACACATAACCAGTGTGAGCATGGACAGAACTAGAAAAAGGTTAATAACAATAATTGATTTAATAATACATACATAAATAGACAACAACCAACACACACAAATACACTAAAATAGTTCAATTCAAGCCTGGATTGCTTTCCTTATTGCCCTTGAAACGTGTCCGATTCATTTTTAACCATTATTTAAAGAGGTCAACTATGCGATAAATCATTTCAACTATAAAATTGGCAATTACCATGTGAATTAAAACCCCCTTTAACTGTACATTGCATTTAAAAGATTGTAACTGAGTCTTTCCTCTAACTGACTAACTGATTACCTCTGTTTCCAGAATCAAACCTGAAGATCTGATTTTTATTTATTTATTTGTTTTACTTTTTTCTTAGTGTGACTGATCATCAATTCTGTCTGATCGATCACTGTTTGGCTTCTGTCACTGCTCCATTATCAAATAATCACAATTTCTTTTAGAACTGATTACAGTCTAGAGTGTATCATTACTTACTGTTGACATTTAATTACAAAAGTAGACAAGAGCAAATGCATGGAGAAAAGTAGCATCCCTCTCTCTAACGCTACCTCTTTAACTCTCTGTCTGATCAGCACTTCCTGCTTTTTCTCTCCTCTCTTGCCCTCTTTTCACACATGGCTGATGTTGGCTGCTTGCCAACAATATAACTGGTCAAATCAGCTGTATCAATGGACCTATATGTAGACAAGATATGTGCATTATTTCATATATATGAAATAATGCGAGAGAATGATGTTCTCATACATGAAGTGTAGGAGACAACCTTGTGGCTTACGTGTTAACCATTTGGTTAATTTCCTGCCAAGTGTTGTACCAGCAGCCACTATCAGCTGCCTGCTCACATATACAATGCACAATTTTGTTGGCGGCGATGACATTAAATCAATAATGAGTCACAAATTAGTTAAGGCCATCTTGGATCTTCATCTTGGATAATCTAATCCCAGGAGGGTTGAATCTCTATTAAGATCAAAACCTGAGTTACTGTTGTTGGCAGTGACAGTGCTTTGATATAGAGATCGTAATCTGTCATCGGATATAATCTGTTGTGCACTGCAGTCATTCTCAATCTCCATTAGCAGAGTATGATAGGATCTGGTCTACTGTACACTGTATTGGCATTCAGGCTGTCAGATAAACTATCAGCCTCCCAAGCTGCTATCAGCCCCTCTCTGCTCTGTGTCACACACTGCTGCTGTCAGCTCAGATCTACAAAAAAACTTACATTATAAATATAAGGGTCCTTTCAACTCTTATTTCCAAGTGGTCAATATGAAATGAAAAAGTAAGGTGGAGGACCTAAATTGATACACAGTCTGGCAGAGGACAAGTGACTGTGGGCAGGTTGAGGTAATAAAGGACAGCTGTGGCTTGATGTGATAATGTGGGCAGGTGGGCAGGTGTGCTGATCTGATGACTGGGTGGGAGGTGATTGGCAGGGCAGGAATGGCTGAGGGCATCTGGTGAATGGACAGTAAATGGCAAGAGCTGGATAGTTTCACAGAATTGCAAGTTCTGGGAGAAGTGGAATTGGCTGAAATGAGACTGAATGTGTTGCCATGAAAGAGGGTCCAGTGACCAAAGGGACATATGCTACGATGTGAAAACTTCTGATATATCTGTTCATATTTGTACTTTTAGATGTTCAGTAGTGACAATGGGGAAAAAAAAAACAAGTTATATTAGTTGTGTAATTTCCTCCGTGCCACCAATTATAAATATCCTGTTCCATATGCCACTCTCATTTACCTCCAGCAACACTTGACATTAATAAATCAGCTCTAATATAACTGTGCTCCAGTATGGCTGCCAATTAGAGCACCAGCTCATTAGCACAGGGGCTGTTTATGTGAGAGGACTGGTACTGTTACTTTATCAATTGTTATACAGTTTGTCACTGATTTAAATTAAATATCACAGGACTTTTGCTGAGGTAATTTTCATTTCATTTTGTGTCCATGATAAGTTGTTTTCCTTTCAGTTTCCCACTGTGGGGCTTCCACACATGAAACATGATGGCACAGGTGGACAGAATGGGAAAGTTAATTTACATTTTCTCTTGTTTCACTTGGCTCATACGCCAAGTTACTGTCTTCATTTTGATGTGCCAGCGGCAACTCAGAGGATTGTTGCTGTTGCCTTCTAAAGAAAAGTGACTGTGACGGATGAAAGCGATGGTGACATGGACAGATGAATGCAATGTAAATGATTCCTGACTTGGCATACACACCTGATGTCTCTACATATAATTTATGATGTTTGTTATCATGTTGTTCAGTGTACCACATGTGACCCCATCAGACTCTGTAAATACTTTACATCTCCTTCAACTGTGTGTGAATAATATAAACAGTATAAACACATCTAATTCACTGAGATACAAACGGAGCAGCAAACTGGGATCTCATAAAATCTGTTTTGAATCATGTCTCCATGAAACATATTGCATGAGTCTTTTGTAAATATATCCTCAAATCTACTACCGACTTTAATCTACAAATACACTCAGTTCCTCTGTCTTATACAGTTCTGGCAATCACGAGCTAATGGAAAAAAAAGTACAGCTCATTACATTCTCTCATTAAGCAAAATGAAAATTCATATTGACCTTACATAATCCCATCCACTCATCTTTTAGACCCAACACAAGGTTCAAAGCTCCTGACCCCTGACTGCCTTAATTCAAAATTAATTTCCAACACTCCATTCTAAGCTTTGGCTGTCAGTATTAAAAGTAAGATTTATGTCTGTTCTTTGCTGATGTGTGAGTAGTGTAACTGCAAAAACTCATTGAACCTTAAGTAGAACTTATGAATATGAGAGCAGACTGGAGTCTCTAGGCAGGAGATGTTATCTTTGTGTTGTCAATGTTGTTTTGCTAATACAGTGATTATTTGATATCAGCAGAATTTGGGACAGGTAATTGCTGTCGGAGAACCATTCCTGAAGCTCGTCAAGTCGGGTCAGACATGATGTGACTGCACCGGCCAAAATGAAAAGATGTGTCCATTAGCTTGAACACGTAACCGGGCCAACAACTTAAAGACTCATGAACATTCTTCCAATTTACCTCCCTGGTCTTTGAACTAGGGTCTTACTTGAAGGCCATCCCTCTGCTGGACCTATGCTCTAGGTCAGCCTACCTGTTTGTGAAAAAAACAGCACCACAGAGGGCATGCTGATTCCCAGGTCCACCTCACTTATATTGTATACACCAAGCCTTCAAAAGTCATTGTCTCTTTCCTTCACTGAGACTTCCTCATGATGCTATCTTGCTTCAGGGTTCTGGGATCTCCAAATTAATTCTGCAGAGCAACACAAGTTGGCT
The DNA here is from genome assembly GCF_027409825.1 of Scomber japonicus. Lineage (NCBI taxonomy): Eukaryota > Metazoa > Chordata > Actinopteri > Scombriformes > Scombridae > Scomber > Scomber japonicus. The sequence continues at coordinate 11,090,040 of NC_070583.1, forward strand.
TTTGACTTTTGCAAACAGGCAGTACACCTTCACCAGGTGCCCATTTGGATATGCCAACCCCACCTGCCAAATTCAATGTCTTCCTAAATAAAGCTTGCTCTGATGCTAGCAGTCAAAGAATCCTAATTTATAAGTGACAATACAATAAAAACTACAAAATGCCTTCCAACCTCAAGATGTGCATTTGCCCCGTGCTCGCCAGACTACCTGTCACCACCTTCTGTGCTTGACTGTCCGTGAAGGAGCTACGTCGTCATTCATGTCACATCAGTCCATTGCCTTCTTGTCTATGCAGTAAGAGGTAGGCTGACCCTAGTTTCATGGTTGAAGAAGCCATGATCATCTTCAGCCACTCCAGTCTGGGCGGGTGACATGGTGCTGGACATGAGTCCGCTGACTTAGTTCCCTCCATATCTTTTATAATTATCTCTGATAGATATTATAAATGATTGCTATAACTAAATGCACTTCTTGCAGATCCAATACAGGCTTTGTCAATTATATCCCAAAACTATAGTACACACTACCAATAGATATAAGGGAAGACAGTTTGCTAAATAAAAAAATAAAATAAATTAAAGCTAAAAATGTATCTGTTCACTATAGCCTTTAACAAGCTTTTCTCAGTCTGCGTGTGTGCCTGTGTGTGGTTCTGTCTGCCTATGGCTTCAGAGGCTGAGGAGCCGATTCATGGATTGTGCAAACGGTGAAATACTTTGGGTTTTTGCTTATCAAGTCTCATATTACCACCAATGAAGCATACTATGTATTGCATTTTCACCTTATTTTGACTTATTTCTATTCATGTTATCAAGTGGGTTTTAGTTTCAATTTTTTATTACATTCAAATGTGATCAATATGGTGTTTATTTTGAAATTGTTTACATATTATTTTAATGTGTGCTTTATTTTTGCTAGTTGTAATAAGCAGAATAGTGCAGTATTGCGACAGATGTGGAAATTAATTATTTTGGACTCTGTTAGGAGAACAAGTTTTGGTTTAGTAGGAAAAAGAAGAGTGGAGACAAAGAGTTCAGGTGGTGACACGCCCGGTTTTGCCCCCCTCCTGAGAGGACAATTGGGAAGAGAAGTGCATGGTTTGGTTATTCATCCTTCTGAACTCTTCACCTACAGTTTGCTTTTCAGGAAATCTGAAAGACACTGAACACCAATCATTTGTTACAGTGGTACTAGCCTTGTATCACATGCTTTTATGTCCTTTTTTTATTCTTGTATGAGAGGTGCTAAAATGATGTTATTATGATGCATTACAATAGGCCCATCTGAAAGCATTAGCTAAACATAAATGGAGGATTTATGGATTACAAATCTATGTCTGGGTCCATAATGGGAAAACATGGAAAGAAATAAGCACAGGATTGTGGACTGGACACTGAGGAGACAGTCTCCATGTTCTGGCACTTCAGTGTCACAGAGTTAACCTTATGTCATCATTGTCGTACATAATAAATTATTTGAACAGGATCATTTTCCTATTTTCAGGAGAAGGAAACAATGTAATTCCAAGCTGCAAATAAAGTAACTCTGGGTGCATCAGACAGTCTGAAAGCCCAGTCCTTAATGGAAGTAAAAGCCAATCTAATTTGTATCATTAGGCGGTTTAATGTTCATTTTCTTGTGACTGGTCATCAGTTCACTACATGCTGGGTTGTGATTTGATAGGCTCAAACAGGAGACATGCAAGATTTAACAAAAAAAAAAAAAAAAAAAAATACAAATCAATGATGGATGAAACACAGCAGACTAAACTATTTCACACCCATCAACACCCTGCACAGACACATGTGAAAACACAAATCCTGAAACGAGTCACGTCTGAACATATCCAGCAGTGTGTTTTATATTATTCAACACCTACATCAGTAACACTCTGAAATAGGACATCAACACCAACCATGTAGTCATCTAAAAAACAGCTGTTCTATATAGCCATTATAGAGAGCATCCTCACCTAATCTCTCACTGTGTGTTAAGGGAGCTCAGACAGTCACACCAAGAGGAAACTGGATCAAAAACCTCTGACATGATTGGTTGTAACCTTGCCCCAGTCAACTCACTGTATGTAAAGCGTACCTTCAACCTAGCAACTACAATAACTGGTGACACCTCCCTCCCAGTCAACCAACTATTGCCATAAGATCTCATTTGCTGACCTGAAATCAGATTGGATTTTGTACACTGCTACTGTAGCAGTGTACAAAATCTACATCTACATCTACATCAATGATTGTATGTTCGGTCTGTTGGGCTACTTGATATGTTAATGAGCGGAACTGTATGCATACAGTATATCCACTGTGCATACTCTCACATTCATGTATTTCCCTTTTCTGGTTGTTGCTATAGTGGTTTATGATCCTCATTTGCATGTTTTGTTCTTTCTTTTGTACTGGAAATGAGCCATCACGTTATACCAAACAATTACAACCAACACTAATTAACACTTGTGATTTCTATAATTTATCAGAAATATGATCTCTTTCTTGATCCCACCGACTATTTCTTTGTAAAGTAGACATAGAAAACCACTGATTACATACAGTAAACTTGGTGATTTTTTTCTTTAAAACACTGACATACACGTTGCTGATCTTTGAAGAGTATCTCGCTAAATGTCATGTTGCACCATGTCACGATGTGCCTGTGGCGTTAAATCTTAAAAAGTGTGAGATCACTGTGTTTCATGTCTCTTGCAGAATGTGAGCAGAGCATTTACACTCAGTGTTTGTCCGTGTACCATTGTTATATCCAACATAATTCATAAATATATTCATATTAACTGACAAGGGTGAGTTATAATTATATAATATAAAACATTAAAGATAAAAATGGTTGAATTGAACCAGAAACTGAGTGACAACATTCATGAAATCAGGGATGACAACACAACTTGAAAAAGAAATTGAAAAATGAACAACATAATACAACTCTGATTTGACTTCAGCTTTCTCCAAAGTGAAAGGTTTGAACCCTTTGTTTGGCGATCCTGCTTTGGACCTCAAGTAATTTAAAACATTAAGCTGTGGTGGTGTTTGTGGGTATTTATAATCCAAATGACATCAGTTTTCAGATAGTTTTTTATCAGATAGTTATGTGTCTGACCCCAACTGATCTTTCAACAGCCTGAGTGACAACAACAAATGAACAAATGCTTATCATTCAATCGTAACTCACTTGCCTAAAAGTAAAATTGAAATTGTTTATCTTTTTAATGAATGATCAGTACCTAAGTAACTCATTTTGTCTGCTTTGCTTCATCATTTACATTTAACTCTACTCATATAAACACTTTTACACTGTTAAAAAAAGGCAGACAGACATGCATATAAGGCTATTTCACACAGACGCTCTCTGTGTCGGTAACCTTGAGGTTTGGAGAACCGTGAAATCAAATTGCATTCATCTGGTGCCTGAGTAGAGCGTGTTGACCTGTATAGGTGCTGTGGAGGTTTTTGTTGGTGGTGGACTCACAGATGTCAACAAACCAGATATAAATTGGATTTGTGTTTGCGTTGTATTTTACACAGACAGGGGTCAGAGATCAAGTATGTCGACCATTCTTCACCACAACAGAGCGAGAGAGAACAAGTAGACCAGTCTGTGTTGCATTTAAACAGTTGGCAACTATGGCAAATCTCCTAGGAGATCCAATAAGTGATAAAGGTACAGACATGTTTGTATCTGGGATCATTGTCACAGGGCGTCTGGGTGCATTTTACATCATCATTTTATGCCAATTAAAACCAGAGCAGGGCTGGTGTTTCATACAGGTTGGAGTGAGAGTAGAGGGTGTCTGGGGCGATATTATTCTGCTATGGTATAGTTCTGTTTATAGCCTTCAGCTCAAGACAAGGTTTTCTTGTCTCTAATAAGGATTTTCCAGTTAACCTATGTCTGAAATTAACTTTATGATAATCCACAACCAGGCAAAGGCTCATTAATATGACCCCCCACGCCAGACCACACAAAGGGGTGGACTACAGAAAGCTTCTCATTCATAGAATCAAAGTCATTCATTTATTTTGCATCCCAAAGAGACATTAGCGGAGTTAGCATCACTGTCAGTTATTAATGTATATCACAAACTCTTGTGACTTTTTTCTCGCAAATTTGCAACTTTAATCTCAGAAATTCTGAGTCCTTCTCCTTCAGGTCAGTATTTTTTTTTTATTTGTTTTTTACATCTATGGCACTAACATGCTGTCCTAGACATGCTGGCATCACCTGAAGTCAATCACTGAAGAACAGTGTTTTATCAACACTAATGGAAATCATGATATATTTAACCGAACAATCCTAATACCTACAAAAGCAGATCTCAATCATTTTTCGCTCAACTGTGCTGCACACACACACACACACACACCTGAGCAATAAGTGCAGGAACAATCATCCATCTGAATAGCAGGTATTAACCTGCTCTTTTGATTTACAATAGGTTAGATAGATTGCTTTAGGGAGGGCAATGGATGGCATCACTGATATTATCCTGAGAGACCCATATGGGTTAGGATGTAATATCCACAAAATTGACATTCAAGTGTTGCCACTTCAGTGGAAAAAAGAGAAAACTGAGGAAAAAAATAATCTGTAGTCTCCTGACAGGCACATGTAAGATGTCAGCAGAAGAGGAATGCATCACAAGATGATTATGTGGTCTGACTGCTAAGAGTCTCCTCTCCACTTATGAAGGACGGTAACCTGAATCAAAATGTTTCTTCTTGTCTCTTCTCTTCATTTTTTGTAATTTCCAAGCAGATGGGCTTATTGTGAGGCCATGTTCAAGGTCACAAACAATCAAAGAAGAGATGCTATAACTGAGTATTAATATAAACCAACAGAAGGTAAATGGATTATAAACTACAGTGAACATTCCATCCATTATTAGACAGAAATAGCTATGTTCTACCAGGGAGGGTGGTAAGTAGCGAATAAAGGGCAGAGGTTTACAATAAGCGTGTGCTAAGCTTAATCAAGACATATTCAATATTTTGTTCAGTTCATTTGGGATTTAGTTGATTTTCTTAATCCTCAATACTGTTGTAGCATTGCAGGGTGAGGAAACCCAATAAATGTCCTTTTTGCCCCTCTCATTAGTCTGATTTCGCTCTTTGTTCTTTTGTTCCTTCTTAATGTTTGACTTTTTCATTCTTCTGTGCCTTTGTAGCATTTCTTATCTGTCTCTATCTGTCTCTTCCCCACCCAATCTCTCTACCACTGCCTCTCCAATTGTCTCTTTATCAGGTCTTAAACCACATTTCCACAACACTGTTTATTCAGGAGGACCATTTAGTCTTTAGTCTAGGCTTTATCCAATTAAAAAAAAAAAAAACTCTCATTCAAATCAATTTCAACACTCTCCTTTATGTATGTGTTCAACAATTCATTCACTTATTTTCTGTTTCCCCAATTTATCGTCAGGCTGATAAGAAAAATAGATTCAGGTCCTTTGAGAAAGTTAGAGAGAGAAAAGTGTTCTTTTTGTGAAAAATGATGTTGGATTTAATTGGTATGAGAAAAGGGAAACATTGCTCTTGTGCCTCAATCTAGACTGAAAGATGTTTTGTTTTCTTTCTTTTTTTTAAATAGACAAAGAGTCAATTGCATTGTATGTTTCCACCAAGTTTAGTGAAATACATTTTGAAAGGAACAGTGTGAAGGATTTAGTGGCATCTTGTCGTGAGTGTGGAGAACTACCAAGCATGTATGGAAATGTGTGAGCTCTCTAGAGCCAGTATTTGATGTGTCTGTTCTCAGCTACTGTAGAAACATGGCGGTGCAACATGGCAGCCCCCATTAAAGAGGACCCACGCCTTATGTAGATTATATACCAATTAAAACAGTCTTATGGCTATGATATTCCATGTCTGCTATGTCTGTTTTGCCAGATTCTACTAAATCGTACACACTGGTCCTTTAAAGTCTGACAAGCAAATGTCTCCATTGTGAAAATCATTGGAAAAATTAAAGGGATTTTAGCATTTTATATAATTACTTTAAGTTACAGAAAAGATCTTTGTAAAGTGCCATGCATCGGGTAATTCGGGGAAATATGGATAAATCCATCGCTCACAAGTGCATTTAATATTGAACAGTGATAAGTATCATGGAGAACATTTTGGGTAATTTTAAAAAAAGATAATGTGAATTATTGACAAATCCTGGAGGCACTTCACATTAATAAAAAGTAAAGAAAAAACCTTCACTGGCAGAAAAAATTATCTAAAAAACATTATCTCAATATTTCATCTGCTGGCTCCCATTCCTGACATGGGCACAATTGACAGAGAATTGGCAATAAAAAAGCCACTGAACAATAAATACAAAAACACAAATAACTGTTCACTTTAAAGCAGTTCAAATTAAGTGTATACAACCCACAATAACAATTAAAACAATCTATGTATCTGTATAGCTCGTAATGCTAAAAAGTCACAGTATATTTCCAGAAATCAGACTTATGACTACATTACAAGCCTGTGTTGCCACACTACTTACAATCTTAAGAGTCCAAAGGATATCAATATAATGTGAATTCAGAGCAAACACACACACACACACACACACAAAGCCACAGAGCAAATCTCATTTCCATTCTACTGAATCCTAAGTATGTGTGTTGTGTTTCTTTGGTGAATTACCATATAAATAACTGCCACTGCTTATCAAGCTTTAAGAAAGCAGAACGGAGGGATAGTGAGACAGAGAGAGGGGAAAAGAGACTGTTAGGAGAGACAACACCTTGCTTACTGAGGGTGTTATTAAAACCTACACTGTCATATCTTTTTATACTGTGTATATTTTTTTTTAATACACTGTCATATATTTTTATACTCTACATATTTTAATATACTGTCATATCTTCATTTTACAAGTACCTTTACACTTTTTTTCACTGTTAGATACTTGTATTTATGCTCACATTGTGACGGCCCTCTGGTGTGTTTATGTGTGTCTGGTTGTCTTGTCCCGCAGGTAACTGATAAGCTTAGCTGTTTATGCTGACTGGGAGGCACCTGGGCCCAAAGTTTCAACAGCACTATAAAGGCTGCCAGCTTAAATTACTGTCACATTACATTAACATTCAAAGAAGTTTCTCTCACATTCTGCCCTGCATAAGGGTTCTTATGCAGGTAACAAACATATATTGATGACAGTGATTTTAAATAGTTAATGGAGAGACTGATGCATGCTTTTATCATGAGTGGGTGATACTACTGTAATTGTCTTTTTTCAGGTCTACTGAAGAATACAAAATATCAGCTACAGGTACTTTACTATTGTGTGCAAAAGAAGAGCATGCATTATGCCTATTTTCACATCTTATCACTGGTAATCTGTTATATTTCATATTGATTTTAAAATGGTTTTCAGTTTATAAAAGCATTACATGGTCTTGCAGCTGACTCACTTCCAAATGCTTGTTTAGTGAACTAGGAAGGCCCTTCAGATCCTACACGTCTTCTCTTTTAGCTGTTCCACAAAATAGAACATTAAACCTTGTTTGTAAACCCATCTGTTTAGTCATCATTGTGTATTTTATTAACAATTTACTATAATATATTTTGTGTAGTGTTCATATATTGTTATTTATATTCATTGTATTATCTTTTATAATATGTCTTCTCACGACCTTACCTTTTATTGGTGTCTCATTCAATTCACCTTTCTGCCTCAATTGTTTAGGTGTTTATTAGTCTAATATCCTATGTTTGGTAAAGCACTTTGAATTCCATTTGATGTTTTGAAAGGTACTATATTAATGAAGTTTGACTGATTGAATGAACAGTGAGCGATTGATTGGACAGTGTGTTAAAGCAATATTTGACTAGTAGTGGGAAAATGTACTAAACATGGTGATTAATCACATTAGAACAGCAACTTTATCTCTAAAGACAGTGGAACAACATCAGTCCAACATCCACATGCAACACTTCTTAACCTTTCATTTACACACACTACTATATCTCTGAGCTCCACATCTTCAAAACATCCATTTTATTTACTTGGGATCAAAAATGACATCAAAAATAATGTAGCCCTTCTTTGTTTGAGCATTAAACTGATTTTGATGTTATTGTCTCCTAATTCAAATACTGAAATGCACCTTATTTATCAAATCTCTAAATAGTCTCTTACAAACTATTATTTCAGGTTAGCTGACAAAATTATTTGGATGTATACTACTTGTGCAGTTCTCATGATGTTTATTCATAGACCGTTTTATAATGTTACCTTCAAAAGAAACAGTTAACACGAACAGCAGACCCTGATTATATCTGTGATAAAGCATCCCACACATGCTCACATTTAACTAACTGTAAATAATTAGACACACACTTGTTATCCCTGTGAGGAAAGATGTAAGACAATGTAATGAAAAATCTAACAAATTCACCTCCTGACAGAGTATTGCACCATATTTGTAATTTCACACACTGAAATTATCAGTGTCCCGCTAACATTGGTGCTAAATTTCAGAGTGGCTGACTTAGATATACAGAATGCCTCTAAATAATGTTCCAAAACTTAATGTCTTTTGCTAAAGTCACAGATTTGACAAAAACAGCCAGTGATGAACATCCCTTTGTCTTTCTGAGTGTTTACACTACACTAAGGGCCTGATTTACTAAGATCCCAAATAATGGGTATTAAATTATGTGCACAGTGCAATAGATTGCACGTTTCGTTTGCGTGTGTTTTGTGGGTGATCTACTAAGAATAACTGTTTAAATGAAAACAGGAGCAACAGGGTGCAGACAGCAGTATTTAAATGAGGGTTTTGCATGTTTTAATGGAGAGTTTGGATGAGCAGAAAGCTGCAAGCGCTAAATGAAATGTTATCGGGTTCTAGTGGAAGAGGTTAACAAGTTATAACAAAAACAAATATTACCAGAAAAACCGACATATGGGAGAGTATTTGTGACAAAGTCAATGCTGTTAGTCAAACTAAAAATATTCCACTCCAAAAATATTGACACAAAAACTCTGTCCTGTGCATATTCTGTCATTGTGCCTCCATCTCCTCCTCTCCACAGTGACAAAAGTCATCTGAGCGCAGTGCACAGTCGGTTAATACCTGCCATTCAAAGGTTTTATTTATAGACGCAGTTAGCATCAGAAAAAAATACCTTCAGGTTTGGTAAATCACAATGCATGTGCCAAATAACATATTTGCATTTTCTCCTCCCTGTATTGTACACTGGGGTTGAAACACCCCATATTACATATTCATTATAGCAAACATACTAAATGGACAGCTTGTACTTTCTTGCACAGTTGGTAGATGCAAACCTCAGTGCGCTGCGTTTGTAGATCAGCTTGCACATTTTTTGAGGGTGATGTCAAGTTTGCACACATTTTTACACATGCAACCCTTTAGTAGATCAGGCCCTAAGTGTGAATGTGTGACATAAGTATGTATTAGCATTAGATCAAGTGCAAACATTAGATTCAGGGATAGGTGTGGGGTCTGATCCCGTCCCCCTATTATGTGCCATACTTGGCTTTATTATGTATTTATTTATTTGTTTTTAAATAGTCAACTTATTTAGGTTCTAGTTGGGTTCACTTGGGTTAGGGTTAGGGTTAGAGTTCCGAATGAAAGTTTAGGGAAGCCTCTGTGTCCATCTCCACAGACTGAGTGGCTGCTTGCTCAAGCTGCATGAGCAGAGGATGGACTCAAACTTTAAGAACAGCCTCCTGATGCTAAAAAGACTATGCACCCAAGGCAAAGAAGACCCTGGAGTTCATGTTGCTCATAAATCCTGATTGGATCTGCTGCTGCCTCTGCAGATATACTAACCTTCTCTTTGTGCTGGTGTACAAACATCTCACCCAAAATCAAGGCTCATTTTTAGTGTTCATTGGACTGAATAGTGACATTTTGTTCAGAGTTCCAGGTTATAGTGAAGCTGATAATGGAGTGATCCATTTAAATACAGGTGTAAAGCTGGTGAACACAGAATTGTTGGCCATGACACCCAATGGAAATTTGATAGTACAGAGCACTTTGAGCATCAATGTTTAGGCTGACATTACACCTTTGTTATCCAACTAATGCACTGTGTTATGTGTTGCACTGCTAGTTTTATTACTTGCCACTGACAATACAGAGATAGCCCTAAACAGTGTACATTGCTACTGGAAAATGATTGACAGTGACAGTACTTTGACGTGATAGTTTTAACATGATTACATTTAAATGTTAAGTTAAATGTAACCCTTATTTGTTGAGTTTTGGCACCATGTCAGTATAACAAGACATTACATTTCACCTCAGTTGTATTGTTTTCACACAATCTTTAGTTGTCAGCTTTACTTAGTGGATAGATTAATGCCATAGTAGGACTGTCTGTACCAGTTTGAGTCTCGAGTCTTGCAGCACAGCAGCCTCAGTAGCTCAGAAGAGAGTAACATGTTGAAGATGCTTTAACTCCACAAGCTTTTTTTAAATACAGTCAAAAGGTCATTCTGACCATTGGATTGGATGAGACTGAAACAATATCAAATGGTGCTGGGGAAAGATGTTCACAAAAGAGATCATTATTTCAACTGAAAGGCAAAAGAAAGACAGAGACAGTGACACCACAATGAACTCTTTTTTCAATGTGTGAAACCATTTACTGAAGGAGGGAAATAATGTCCCTCCTGAAGGAAAGTAATTGTTCTTAACATTGCAAGAGCCCAAGCCAGGGGAGTCCAAATCTCAGCTTGAGAACACAACATTAACACCTTTTTTATCACAGCAAACAAGCAAGCAAGCAAGCATTTAAAAGGTTGGGAAATAACAAGAAGTGAAAACACAAAACCTAGAAATATAATAAGGGAATATGGGAAGAAGTGAGAAAAGTGAATTAGTGTTATGTCTCTTTGGATCTTAGGTTTAATCATTGTGTCTTTGTCCTGTTGTGTGTAAGTTATGACAGCAGGATAGAATACAGATTGGGTAGAGAGTTCTTGGTATTCAGCCAAAATGAGTGTCAGTGAGAAACTGTCTACAATTGTTCAAAGAACATTGAGAGAAGCAGAATATAGTGCCAAGCATCAACTATCCTCATCCACCTTCTACATTATAACTGCTGACACATGTATAACCAGTTACATCACAAAGAAATGTTTTAGTCTGATGTGCACTCTGACACACATTAGCTTAAAGTGGAGCTAATGTGTAGAAGAAAAAAAGACACATAAATGTTCTTTCAAAGATATGCTGGGTTGAAATTGTATTTTTTGACATCAGCCCTTTTCCAGATCTCAATCATTGTAATGGCTTTCACTGGCAATATACTATTCCCCTGTGGATATAAACATGTGTAGTTACAAAATGAACCATCAATCAAACATGTTATGTAGATGTGTAAGAAAACTGATTTAATGCAATGTGAGTAAATATAGTATTAACATCTCAAAGTGTCCTATTCTCACCTTGACAATGATTTAATTCACAACACAGTACAGTCTACACCCTTTCCTATATGAAGATGTTGGCCTACATCAGTGGCTCTACTACTGCTTTGAGATTTAACTGGACTGCCGTTCTTCTTCTTTTTTCTTTTTTTTTTTTTTTTACATGTTTATGCAGTATGATTCATTGGCTTATCTCTGCTTTACACCCTGATGCCACTTGTCCACACAAACTAGGGACATGAATACAATTCACTGCTGGATCTGATAACATTCTCTATGGCTTAGATTATCTACAAGTAAAAGTCATAAGAATCTAAGAGAAAAAAAAATCCCACATGACTAAGAGATGCAAGACATAGCAACATGGGTGAGACATGATCTAACCCAGTGGGACATGATCCAAAAGTTTAGAGGTTATTGTTCCTTGTGGAAGGCCATGTACAATAAGGAAATCACAAAGCACAATGCATGATTCTTAGGGATATGGATGCTGATTAAGAGGAACAATATATTACAAACTAACCAATTAAAAAGTCCTAGGTATTGAGGAACAATAGATTCACATAATAGTTCCAAAGCACAGCTAGAACCACTACCATGGCCTTGGAGAATACAGGTAATCATTCAGGAGTATCAACTCCAAAATGACATATAAATCTATTGCTTATCTTTTTACTGCAGAGTATATTATGGCTCCTGGAAGGAAAAGATCAGCTCCTGAGCACAAAGCCCATTTTCTGGGAATGAGATGTGGAAAGCTTTAGAGTTTCAGGCTACTTGTTCGATTTAGGGATGGTCTACCTCTACACAAGAAAGGTTGATGATATATTTGAATAGAGAGACACTACACATCCTTTTCTTTTTTTTCTCTAATGATGGGTCATTTCAGAAAGAAACTTTGTAAAGAGCTGAACAATTCATTAGGTCTATATACAGCACAATAGGATGGTCATTTACCAATTGTGTGGAAAGTTTCTGACTGACAATATTTTATTCTCAAACAAGGTCTGAAATACATCAAGGAAGGCTCAAATGCCCTGGAAGTTTCCCACCTCTCTTAAACTCCAGAAAAAGGGTATTGTCACACCCTGACTGGCCAAGAGGGGAATGCACCCAGCTGCTCTCAATTACTATTCAGGAGTCAGTCCTGCACACCCTGGGCAACAAATGATCTGGATAAACCCTCATTCAACACAGAGGGATATTGACATTCACCTACTCAAATTCACAACTGGGAAGTCCAAAGGTCCCAAGAATGTGTGACTGCTACAAGATGATTTAGATTTACTATATGTGCTGCATGCTAGATTTCATGAATGTCTCAATGATCCAATAAGCTATTTTAACAATAGACATTTTGACTTGTCATAATAGGAAAAGCATAGGTTTTACTAATGTCATTCATTGCCATTCATTGTCATTCAGTTCTATTCAAGCAGAATAGCCACAATAGTGTGACTGAGAGCCAGGATGAACAATACCAGGACCTTGAACCAGGTAAATGGAATTCAGCTCCCATTTATTTAACTATTTACACCTCCACTTTCCCTGCTGTGACATGTCAGAATGTCCCCTGTGAAAAAGATCTAATCATACTCATGCATTCAAGAGCTCTGTGTGGGATTTAGTTGATTCAAAGGCAAGCTCTTTACACCTACAACCTGCAATCAGTTGAGGATGACAGGTAAATACCATTAGTCTAAGGGTTATTTGGACTCTGCTGACACAATTACAACACTTGTTTTATCTTATACATATTACACCCACATATGATATTTTCAACTCTTGCCTTGATGTTATTAATGCATACTGATGATGTTCATTTTGTCCCTGAGAATAAATGAAGACTAACATTACTGTCAACAGCAGTGACATTTTCTGTTAACTAAAATATTTACTAATTTCCTTACGCAACCTCATTGATGTGCAACCTTCTTGTTCTAAGCTGTGTAGAACATTAAATGGGCAAATAACATGGATGGAACATTTTTTTCTTTTGATGTTTCCACAATTAATTTTCATTCATATACATCCCTCTTTAATTACTCATCAAAATAAGTGTTTCATTTAGTGTTGCTGGCAAGTCTACTTAGTCAACAGATTCCAAAGGTATGGCAGTTTAATGCTTAATGTTAGCTGTGGAATGAATGTTCTCTTCGTTCGAGTGGTCAAACTTGGTTTACTATAAATAATGCAAGGATAATGAATTAATGAAAACATTGGATATGTTCAAGAACATGGCCACAACATGTTTTCCAATACCATTCGGTTTGACAAGCAGGATGGATAAAATGCAGTTTGTATGGATTCTGAGTGAGACAGGTTCATGGTCACTTTCCCAACATTAAGCTCACTGCTATGAATGCAGAGTTGTAGCATCACATTTATTGCAGAGGAGTGATTCTTTTGCTTAGTGTTATAACATTACTGTTGCAAAAAAACATGTTCAACCTGAAGAACATCCCTAAACATTGTGCCTTTGCTGACCTCAAGTAGTGTAATGTATCACCTTGGTGTAGTTATGTACAGGTGTACTACAGGGCCCTGAGACACCACGTATGGGTGTGGTTACAGTTGCAGAGCATCTACAGTGAAACAGGCTTGAAACTTTCAACCAGAGAGGGCATCATTGTTTTTCAGTCGGATGTTATGTTACTCCTTACCTTGAGTATTTGTTAGTTGAGGACTGTCATGTACGTTAGGAAGCAGAAAACAGTGATTGCTCTGAAGAAATGATTCATTAGTTTCTACTAAAATAAATCAGTCTTGCTTTACATATCCAATATGGAGAATGATACTGTTAAACAGGTTTTAATTAGGTGTGATAGTAAAAGTTATTTCAAATAGTTACTTGTGTGACATATTGTATGTGCTTAAATAATACAAGTCTACAGTACCAGTCAAAAGTGGACACACCATCCCATTCACTTGAATGAGAAAGTGCATCCAAACTTTAACTGCAACAGGTTTGTCTGTTATTTACAGTAAGTGTCATTAAAATGAATTATAATCTACAGTCCTCTGCATTTGGTGAGATTATTCCCTGTGGAGTGGAGTGGTCATACCTAAGGAGGTGATTATTATAATATCAAAGCCATGCACACTTTGTTTACCATCTCATTAACATTTCATCCAAAGGCTAAAAGGACCTCAGAACCAAATGAAGCATGTACTACGGCTCATTTAAAGATACCTCCTAAGTGTGTGACATTAAAGCCCTTATACTGTGCATGAATTACTAACCTCAAATACATTCTGATTGCATAAATTAATGATATTAGAAAATGAGGTGCCTGCAGTCACATTATATTAATGGACAGTACAATATTACATACAGCATCAATCATAATATATTTGAGTTAAGACATGAATTTACCATTTGAGTGAAAAAAGTGACACAGGTGTGCTTGGACATAAAACACATTAACAGTGTCTGATGATAAAGTCAGGTTTGTGTGTTGGGTGTCTTTGTTGGATTGTGTGCTGGATGATTCAAACAGTTTAGGAGTACAGAACAATGATCATTAAGGTCTGTGTCACTGAAGAGCCTAACATAAAGACCAGGAGGAGTATGTAATGTACCATTTCATGAAGTAATTGCTCCATCAATCACACAGCACTGGGCAACAGAGAGCAACTGCAAAGCAAGCGGGAGGACTTTATTTCAACCAGACAAAGTAACTTTGCCTCAAACACCATACAAGTGTCTGTGTATGTGTGTGTGTGTGTGTGTGTGTGTGTGTGTGTGTGTGTGTTCATGTGTTTCCTGCAGATTTGAGATGCATGACTAGATACCATGATGTTTTGACACAGTCTGTCAGCAGGCCAATTAAGAGCTAATTCATGTCAGATTAAAATGTGGCTGCTCAGTAGTCATATTAAAAATGTTGGATGAACATATTGAATAGTGTTGTAGTAATCGAGATTGGTCTCACATTTTTAAGGTTTTTGTCTTGTCTCGTAATCAACTGCATTTGTACTCGGTCTTGACTCGGTCTTGGACGAGCTGGACTCTGGATTTTTTCTCAAGACCGGTTGAGCTACCAGAAACACAATTTTATCAGGAGAGGAACATTATTCTTTTGGGAGCAAATTTCAACATAACACTGGCATTTCAGATTCAGAGGTTTGAGGCGGGGCTGCAGGGTTGAGTGTAGGTGTGTGTGGAAGTTTATTTGATCTGATTCACCGGCTTTCTTATTGTCACTGCTCCCTCTCTTTATTCACTCTCTAGCTCACTCGACCACACCTAACGCAACATTATCAGTAAATCCAGCTCTTTGGCTACCTCTGTAGCCACTTATTGGCAAAGAAACTCCCCCGACTCAGTGTCCGGACCTTTACAGCCTTGCGGAATAAAGTACCAGTAGAACAGACTCTCTGAGAGGAGGAGAGCAGTACCACGAGGAATGACAGCAAACAGCAGCAGAGGCTAACGTTAGCTGCTAACTCCTCGGTCTCAGCGGGGGCGGAGCTGAGTCCTCTGTGTACAGCAGACACAGACAGGCAGAGAGTTATCACAATTTAACTCACAAAGTTAACAATGTAATCCACTTGAAAAAAGACTCCAAATGGTGAAAAATACTGAAGGAGTGCGATTTGATGATAAACGATGGACTACAGCAAAATATGAAACGGTAAATGTTTTTCTCTTGTCATGCTCTCATACTCATACTGGCCACTTCAATAGGTACATTTATGAAGTTTACACATTTGTTGTTATCATTGTCAAAAAAGTGATATTTGTACTTCATGTTTATTTTTTATTTATCATGGGGTGCATCATATTGAATGGTGTTCTTAATATGTTGTCCACTCCATACACGAGGGGCAAAATATTAGGAACACCATTCATTATAATGCAACTCAGTACAGCATCACCACTTAGTACAACCTCAGTAATAAACTATGTAGAATTATCACTTTTTTGGCAATGTTAACAAACACTGAAAAAAGTAGAAAAGTAGAAAGTATGACATAGGTGTTGTAATGGATTGACTGAAATCGATAGCACATGTGTACCTAATGAAATGGCCATTGACTGTATATCATCATAGTACAGCCCTATTGTACATCCATTTGTATTTTACTAACATTCCTTCATAAAGATTTTCTTTTTAGCAGAGGAGTAATGTATATTTTGAGCCATATGATTATGATTACAGGAATGCTCTCGAAAATGATCTTGAATTGGTTTGGAGGTCTTGACTACAACACTAACATTGAATCTGTTTCATGGATGAAAGTAGGAAACACATTACAAATAGAGGGTAAAGAGCAAGTTGAAGAAGCTAAAACAGATTTATAGCAGTAATAGCAACCTATAAATATTTGTTATTGTGAAGCCAGAGACGGAATGCCTAAGAAAATGGATTATCTGTATGTTTGACAGTTTCAAACTATGGCATAGTTAGACATAAGTACATTCATTTGTACAGGAGTTTAGAATTTCTGTTGAGGCATTTCAGAGATTGTGTACTGAAAAGCAAGTTGTGTGATGAGCCATTGTTCTTACCTCTCCATAAGCCCAACACTCTAGCTCAGCTAAGGACTATGTTTAAAATACAGAAAAAACATGCTTAGTTCTACTTTATCTTTTTTTTTGTGTTAACCTGTCTCATATGACAGTCTCTTGTGCTACCTTCTTTTTCAGTAAGTCGCACCCTTCCTCTCTGCAGAGATAGATACAGTAGATGTATCAAGGCTTCATTACTTTCAGTCTTGCTGCAGTTCCATCTCATTTGTCACATCCATTATGCCACATCCTGATTAGCTTTTAGAAGTAAACCTTGGTTAAAGGCAAAGGAAAAAATGAGGAGGAGTGAGTGAGATAAATTGCTCAAGGCAAGGAGGAAGAAAATTAAGAAAAAAACCCTAAAAGTCTTAAATGTGATTTCTCAGATGAAATGGAATTAAATATGTTGAATGTGGGGCTGAAATGATTATAATAATCATCTTTGCATCAAGAGCTGAGTGTGACTACTGGCCGACAGTGGAGGGAAGAGAAAAGAGACAAGAGTAAAAAAATAAATAAATAATTAAAAAAAAAGAACAAGAACAAGAACAAGAAGAAGGTGAATATTAACAATAAGTGTCAGGTAGTAAAACCATAAGTGTCAGCAGCTGTGCCACTTAAAGGCTAGTATTAAACTATAGCTATACCAAGTAGCTTTAGATAGTCTGAGCTGACTCCCAAGTTGACACAATCTGTGTCAGTGTTAATTTACATATGCATAAATTACAGGTGTGTGTGTGTGTGTGTGTGTGTGTGTGTGTGTGTGTGTGTGTATACATTTCTCAGGTGAACTTCTTGACTTCATGTTTAACTGTCAACAGCTTACTTTAGTTTGAGGATTTGACCATTCTCTCAGAGAGTTGGATGTATCCAAATCAATATGTGATGAACACACTTCTAAGCACCAAACAGGAAGAAGGGGAAACTACTTTGCAAACTACTGCAAGATCAACTGCTGCAGTTTGTTCCTGGAACAACAACTTATCTATCAGATGCTCATAAAACACTAACAGGTACGTCCAGAAAAATCCTGCTTACTAAACCTTCAGGTTAGCCAAGGCCATAGCTCTCTAATCACAATGATAATGTTTATAAAGACAATTAGTGCATTGATTAATAATTAAATGAGCTGGTAGCAGTTTGTAATGATGGTTAATTAATGGCTCTCGAACATCAGTCAAAATGTGCAGATTCAAAGAAGAACAGAGACCAGCTGATCTGTAATGTCTCCCATCTCAGTCTCCATTTGTCTTTTTTACTTTCTCTGTGCCCATCTCCTCTGTGTCTAAATTCATCTGGAATGAAATCGACAAATTGACCAATCTTTTCTCTCCTCTAACCCACAGGAGTTGCTCCTAGCAGTCATACCATTTACCTTTGGGTGAAACACTGTAATTATTTTTATTTTTTTTAACCGCAGAAGCCTCAATCAATGCAGCACTTATGGAACAAAGTGTGGCTGTGCACTGAATAATAAACCTTTCATATTTCCATTCACTGGTAGGATAACAGTAAAAAAAAGAACGATGAACACTTTCTGCCAAAAGTATACAGCTACAGTTTTACTGCTTGACGTTATGATTACTAAGTGCAGTCTAATTATGCAAATGAGACAAGACAATCAACACATTTGGTTTTAACAGATTACATACTGCACTGCTCAGCAGATATTAAGGTATATAATTTATTCATATGGTGTGTTTTTTTGTAAGGGACACACACACACACAAGCACACTCTACTAAGCACCCGCTGTCTAATGTCTAAATGCATTAGCAGCCCTCTCAGCACCGCGGTACATTTAGGAACAGACTGTTGCCTTACAGCTATTAAAACCCCCAACACATCTTCCCATATGGACATCCATCTCTACAGTCGTCTATAGCAGGCGTAGAGTGCACTGAGTACAGTATTGTGAAGCAGCAACTGGTGGATGTGTGAACCCAAGACCTCGGACACAAACACAAACACAGGAGGGCGATGATAAAGATGAAAGAAAGATCCAGAGCAAGAGGAGGACACACACACACACACACACACACACACACACACACACACACACACACACACACACACACACACACACACACACACACACACACACACACACACACACACACACACACACACACACACACACACACTAGGTTGTCTTACCTGGGAGAAAGAAAAAAGAGAAGACACACACAAATTTTAGCTGCAACCACGAGTTAAGAACCACACATGTTCAAAGGCATTTTCTCAATACTTTTAATTACTGGCTATTTTATTCACATTCAAGAACAAATTAATTGCCAGCATGCTTTAAAGTGGATTTATTTTGTCACTTAAGACAACTTTCATATTGATATGAATGTGTGACATTTAAAAACACCAGGAAAAAAAAAAAAAAAAAAAAAAACAGCTACGCACGGTAAGGCAAAACATTTAGTTTTGAATATGTCACTTTCTCCAACACACACACACACACACACACACACACACACACACACACACATAAAATAGCCTATGCAATGACATCATGAAAGAATATACAGTCTGGATACAGTCTACTGGAGAACCCAAAGAGAGCACTGGGACTTACACAATACACAATGGGGAACAGTGTGAATCTGTAGTTGTGTGTGTGTGTGTGTGTGTGTGTTTGGGGGGGGGGTATATGCATAAGCAACCATAATCATGCAGTCTTGGCATGATGGTGTAACTGCTAATACAAATGAAACATCCCACAGCTGCTGAGGTGATGAGAAGTCTTCCTACATCCTTTATCACAACAAAACAGCCTTGTCAGCTCCATCTAAATCTCTTTCTTCTGAAACAGCTCCAATATGCACCAGCCTGGACCAGATATGATTTACACCACACGCTATTCAAAGATATAACCGAAACCGAGCATATACAGTATGTGTGACCGGGAAGGTGTGTCTGTGACTGTATTTAAGTGTATAATCTGTACACACCACCATCAAACAACATTAACAGGTCTTTATTGTTTATCCTTTTTATCCAATTACCTGAAAACATCAATTTTACAGTAAACAGTGTGAAAATGTATCACACTACAATTGTGTCATACCTTTCAAATTGGTGCAGGCACCATCAAATTTAAGCATGAAGTCTTGGATGTATCCTGTTGGCTAAGACACAGTAATCAAAAAAGAATGAAGTAACTAATGCAGAGAGCCTGATGATATATACATGTTTGTTCCTCTATAATATGAAATGTATATGAATGAAGGAAGGAATATAATGGTTGTGATTTTCGGAAATACCAGACCTGAAACTTTAAACAGCCTTTCAGAGAGTAAAGGCCAATATAATCTGATCCTACAGATGAAATTGGTCTATCTGCTCCCTTTCAGACTGGCACTTGCAGCCAATCCATCCCCACATGGACCAAACACCTTTTAATTCTGCTGCCTCAGTGGGGAAATCCAGTCAGAGGTGAGGAACTTCAGAGGAGAAATGGCAGAGGATATTAAAGAAAACACGAGCCTAATAGCTTCACCAGCCCTCAAGGCACCCGGAGATATTTCCTACCCTGAGAATAATTTTCACAATAATTCTGCCTCTAGACATATTAAATGTGATCTGTAAACCATTGCAAAGACCAACATATGTTGGAGGAAATAAAGCTGGAAAGAAAATGACACAAATAATTTACAGTAGTTGTTTTTTTTCCACAAATGAAAGCAAACAAGTCAGCCAGCAAGAAAGTATACATTGACCATGTGTTATGTGATTTGCTTTATGCCTTATAGCCCTTCAAGCCTTTACTGTAACTCCAAATATTTTAGAAGGAGCTACTTTCATGAATCACTTCAATATCTTTCTGTAATAAAACTGGAAAATTGCTTCTAAACTAACAAATTAAGTTGTAACACATGGGTTGAATGTATTTCCTTACTCATTAAACATTTGCATTTTTCCTATTGTTTAACACTTTGAAACCTGCTTTGTGTACATCCATGTTAACCCCTTGTGTGCTGGTGCATTGTTTGCCTTCTTGCACTATTTCTTCCACACTGGTACCGATTATTTGTTGAAACCACTGACAGGACTGTATAATGGATCACCCATGTGTATGTGCATTCATGTGTGCACCGTTGTGTGTGTATAGACAAACAAAGTGGGGACCAACTCATAAAAAGAAAAAAAAAATGCTCCACAGAGTACCGTTAAATGTTGGAAGTGAGTGTGATAGATTAAAACTGTGACATAAGTTATTTGCTCTCTGGCCAACAAAATGGACAAGCTGTCTGCTTTGCCCAGGAAAACCATCAGGTTACTGAGATCTATGTTCTCCCAGGACTTGAAAGTGAAAGTCCAAAATCGACACAAAGTTCCCAGAAAATGATGCACTTCCTTCTCAGGACATTCAACTTCCCTCAGGAGCTGCTGATGCACTTTTTACAAAGCAATCCAATCTGTTCTCTGCACATCTATTACTTTCTATTTTGGATTGGCTACCAAACTGGACAGGAGCAGACTACAGTAGATAGTTAATGCAGGAAAAAAATAGCATTAGCACCAACCTGCCCATGATTAGGGACTTTTATCAATACACATCTCTTCTTATTATTCCTGATCCTTCTTTATTAAGTTAAAGTCACCAAGGAAAACATTATGTTCCAGGAATAAACAGCTTCTTAATTTGAATTGCAATGGTAACTCCACTGAAAACATTTTTTGTGGTAGCTGTTGTTTATGGTGATAAATTAATTTATTCTCCATGAGGGAGTTTTTCTAATTCATTTCCTCCACTTAATTCTCTCTCATAAAACTTCTCGGCCAAACACAGCAGTGGTGATGAATGAGCAGCCACTCAGCCTTGTTAGAGGAAGACAGAGCAGGTGGAACAGCTACCTGATATTGCAGTGATACAATACAGATGAAGAACACCTACAAATTGTATGAAAGAACTGCAGAAGCTTGTCCACTTAAAATGAAATGGTGAAAAATAAAATCACAGGACTGAGGCAGACGCTGGTTTGCACACACAGGGACTGATTTACGGAGATTAAAGGGTACAATGGATGCTTTCAAATGTAGCAAAAGCCTATTTTACAGTTTGATACCATTATATGAATCCTGTTCCCTGTTGCTGATGAAGTTTAGGGACCCACAGTTTTTACACAATCATTTACTGCTTCCTCTAACAAACTGCATTCATATGCAGAGCTTTCAGACAATTGTTTTCAGTGAATGGTCATCGGTGGCAGATAACAGCTTTCATGTTTTGATTAAATTAAAATAAAGAGTTATTACTAAACATGTAGGTTGCCAAAATCAAGAGTAGGGCACATGGGGAATGTACAAGTCCAACTGAATCTGATAATGAACAATGCAGTGATTTTAATATGACACGGACACATTGTCTAATTCACTGACGCAAGCTTTGCCCAATTTAATTATTAATGTTCTGGTTTTACTGTTTAAACTGAGTAGAATAGCACAGGGGTAGATATCCCCTCTTATTCAGTTTACTAAACCATGGCTGTTGTAATTATAAGTAATGTCTGGCACATTAAGTTAACATTATGTAAGCTTATGATATCAATACATTGATTATATTAAATACTTCTAGTCTGCTCCAGGTGTCTGATATAGCTACCACCCATTAAAGCTGCCATTACTATGTGATGTGGTACCAAGGATTTTTTCTTTGTATATAAAAGAGCTGTCTTTCAAACAGGCAGTGTTAGCAGTACTGGTAGGGGTCCTATGTGCTATGACTGACAGGGGGAGAAAAAATTGAAAGACTGATTTATTCTGACAGAAAATCTGCATAGGACTCCTTATCCTCACTCATGCCTAAATTCTGATGAGTGAGAGTATGGTTGGTTGGTTTAGTCTTATGGAGAGTAGCAGGGAGTCTTGATTGTAAAGGAGTTCAAAGAGTTGACAGTGGACTACACAGGAGGGAACATTCAGTATGGACTGCTGGATAAAGGTGGACTGAAATAAAGCTACTGAACTGCACTACAGTAATAGAAATCAGCACCATGGACAGAGACAGAGCACTAACAGCACATTCATTGAGGCAAGCAACAACAAGACACAGTTTGAGGATTAAAAAAGAAAAAAAAAAGAGGAACAAAAGCTTTGTGGGTCCTTGACAACTTTCTTTGTCAAATATTAAAAACTCTGCATTTGACATCAAAGATGATAAAAATCAAGCTTCTGTTGAATGAGCCATAAACACCTTGTTGACTATCATTGCCTAAAGCACAGATGACATATTGATATCACAGCATCATTAATACCACGATATCAACATGTTAAGAGTGTTGATGCATTGCACTCACTCCCTCCTGCATTTATACAATGTTAAGGCATTTAAGCTCTTAATGGCATACAAATCCAATTCATATGATTCAGAATAGCTCAGTTGCAGGCAGTGCACAATTATAAATGCACAGGACTCTTATTCTTATTGATCAAATAAAACACATTTAAGCTAATTTAAACAAAGAGGAATGACATTTTGGTAGCCTAAGTGAAAACACAGGCGTTTGACATACTGTATGGCCACTGGTGTCCTAATTAAGCTGGGTTGACCAACAATATTTCTATCTGTCTGGGATTTAAATGAAACATGTGGCTTTCAAGACCAGTTTGTAAGATGTAATAGCCTTTCGTGGAATGAACTGGGCAGAACTGTAACATAAGATTGGTATGTTTTTATTAGAGTTTCATCAACTAGAAATAAGAATTGTTGTGTTTACCTAATGATGAGCCCTTTATATCTATATAGGTAGTGGGTCCCCTTCCACAGAAGCCACCATGTTACACCTTCATGTTTCTAATGAACAAACCACTGGCTCTAGACAAGATCTTTTGTGTTTGTTCAGAACTTCACAGCCACCGTAGGTTTTCCTACATGCTTGGGAGGACACTGGATATTAGACAAGGTTCACTTAAGGTTTGCTGATAGTATAGTCAGTGAAGTGTCTCTAGTATTTCACTGGGAGAGAGCATGACTCCAGTGATTTATGATGATGATCTTGTATGTTGTGAATCAGGTCAATATATTGGATAAGCTCAGAAAACTGTTTAAAAGAGGAGACATTGGTGATAGCAGAGGTTGCTGACTGATGGTAATGACTATGAGCTATAGTGTATCCTGCTGTTTCGTTCAATCAATCAATCTTTATTTATATAGTGCCAAATCACAACAAAAGTCATGTCAAGGCACTTTACACATAGAGCAGGTCTAAACTGTACTCTGTTGGTATCCTTCCTGAATGAAGAGCATTTCTAGTGATGCCCCCACAGTGGTTCATCACACCGTCTTCCATTCTCCTGCTGGAGTTCATCACTAGAAAACCCAACTGCTCCAAAGACATTAAGTCCAGATTTGTTGAGAGTCACCTCAGACTATTAATCCTGAGCAGTGGATACTTGAAATAAAATTGTGTTTAGAGTGAGTCCACAGGGAGCACTGGCATCTGACCACCAACACAACTGGATTATAAGACATTTTATGAGATGAGGATAGGTATAAAAAAACAAGAAAGCAAATGTGAGTTAATGGAAAACCATATAATTAGGTTCTGCCTAACCGTCTTGCTATTACAGTGTGATGTTTCTCTCTACTGTGAGAGAACTGGCGGCTGTTGTCTATTTGAAGATCGATAGCCAGTTAAATGTTAGGTTTTGTTGAGACTGTTGGTCTCAGTGTTCAGTGGCCTGGAACAACAATATGTTATGAAAAATAGGCGCTGATTGAAGGCTCATTAATTTAAAGCTGCACTTGGGAAATGAATGCTACATGAGAAACACTTTCAAAAATGGACTGAAAATGTATTAATACTAAGACGGTGATAGCTTCAAAACAAAGTAACACCTTCCAGCAATTAAAAATACATCTAAAATCAGAGGAGCTAGCCTTATCTTTTCACACGTTTCAAATGTCCAGTGACACAACAAGAGACTTTTTAAATGGCCATTAAAACAGTCTGAACCATGGGCTTTTTCCAGTGGTACAACTAACTGCTTTTATCTCTGCTGAGGTTTATAATGTTAACTCAACCGCTGCAGTCTAACAAGAAAAGTGAAAAAGAAAGGTCAGCTATCCTCCAATGTAATATACCTGACCACACACAGCCGTGTTTCCATCACTTCAGGTGACATTTCATTAACTTACAGTCCATTCATTTCCTGGAGACTTACCCTAACCACCAGATGAATGCCCCAGCAACATGAGTAATACCTGGCACACACATACACACCCAAACACACACACATAAAAGACCAATACTAAAATGTTAGTTCATGTTGGTAATATGGCAAAGGATTATAAAACTAGTCGTTTAAATGCCAGTGCACCAGCTCATGAAGAATTAGCATCTATCTGTATATTCAGCTGTTTGGCAGTTTTCTGAAAAATAACAGTTTTGGTGTTAAAAAAGAAAAAAAACAGTGTTTTGTGTCACCCACAGGTGCAACAGATCTTTCTGAAGCACACAATCAGACTTGAAAAGCACAGGTGTAATTAATAACACTAATAATGGTTCTTTTCCAGTGTAGTGTGCTGCTAAACACTGCCGGTGAGTCTGCTCATATACCAGCAGCTGGATCTGGTCAACCTTGATAGAAGACAGCCATCATTAGTGTCCCTAATTAGACCTGTGCTTTCTTTGCTACAACATATCAACATGTCTGCCATGAAAAAGGCAGGCAGACACCGCTAACTCAGAACTGCTGGTTTAAGAATATAAACTTAGTCTGCTTTAGCAAAACACAACCATTAGCCTTCGTCCTTAAAGAGTTATTGAGTTCTTCCAGTAATACATATATCCTGCCTTTGTGTAGCTTCTCCTTGTATGTTTTCCAGTGCTGATGGTAAAATAGTTGCTACAATTTGTCCTTCAAGCATGTCCTCTCACAGCCTCTTATCAGGCTCTTGGAAACACTCTGATTGCAAACCAGAGAAGAATTGTGTCTTGACTCAGACTTTGAATCTTTTGGGGAATGAATCACCATTATTTAATATAATACATAACCCTTACATACTGTTCAGGCTCTAGCTTGATCCATTTTCACATTTGAGAACATACAGAAAGAACAAAATAAAACCTTAAAAATGTTTATTTTAATCACAAATTGGATGACTTATCCTCATGTGACCCAGAATATACAAAAAATGAAGTATTTCAACTTTCTAAAAATGTTTTTGTACAGGTGACATATGAGATATATATATATATATATAAAACACAATTCAAAAACACTGTTTATCCCCATTTCATATCATTAATTTTAAAAGAGTTATGTTCTCCAGTGTTATGTAACATTGGACCATTACATTGTGCAATTATAAATATATTTTTTCTCCATCAACAAAAAGGGTTAAAAACCAAAGATTGCACTCTCTTTGCTCTCTAGAGGCTTCATTAACGATTAATTACTAATTCATTACTGTGAAACGCCCAAATATGCACAGTATGTTAAGGGTTAACAGTGTTACTTGACTAATAGCTTCAGTCTGGTCAATGTATAATACAGATTCAATACAATGCAGTATAACTTAATCAATCATCTGCAAACCTAAAACAGTAATTCAACTTATGTAGTGCTGTGAATTAATGTGTTTTATTGTTTGATGTTAGAATTCATTTATTATTTGTATTTTGTTGTTGTATTGTTGACAATTTCTGAATTATGTTAATTATGTTAATTATTATTTTAATAAAGTTTATCATCAAAACAAGAGGTAGAATAGTTGAAAAAAGCTAGTTTTTATATCCAACTGTGCAAAATTCATGAGCTCCTCTTAACAACAATATATATTAGTGCAGTTTTATGTGCAGCATGAGGTCCAATCAACAAATTAAACATTATTTAATTAGTTTGTTTTAAATGTGAAACACGTATTTTCTCTTTTTTGGTCAGAAGCAAAGACAAGAAAATCAAGCTCATCAGTCTCATAGTCTCATAGTCAAGCCAGGCTACCCACTGAGCCACTTAGGTGTAGGGTATTCAAATAACTATAATTAGGAGAATGAAGCTCAATAAAAGTCATTTTGAACTTCAGATTGACCACCTAAATGATGGCATGGTCATTAGATGTCATGCAAAATCAGGTCATGTGTGTGGTTTGCAATGAGTATCAGAGAAAATGTGAAAAAAATCATGTTTAGTTGCTGTAATGGAAAATGATGTGCAGTGTCAGAGGGGCGGTCCAGTGTTGTTATATAAAAAAACAATAGGCAACTTGAATAAAGAAAGCTTTTGCATGTTTCTGGCTATGTATTTTCCAAAATGTGAGGACGCAGATTCATATTTATCCTTAAAATAAAACCATAAAGCCCATACATAATGAAGTATTCCAATTAACAGCTCAGCTTAAAGCATCATCCAGTCCCATCGGAGGTAATGTTTCCTTGAGATTTGTAAGGAAGGGAAGAAAAAATGGATTGATTGATGGATTGATAAAAGAAAGACTGTTCATAATTAGTTAATATGAGTAATAGCATAAACATTGCATTGTAAGTGAGACAACAAAGAAAAGCAATGTTGAAGCATACTGACAGGAATGTTAACATTTTTGCAACTAAGGTGGCTTACTGACTGTCTGTTTCTTGCCACTGCAGAGTGCTTGATCCTATTTTGAATGACCTACTGTACCAGAAATGCCAAAGTATGTATGTGTCTGCTTAGCCTGAAATTGTTTAAACCAGACCCGCAGTGAGCGTTACTGTAAGTTATTTGCTCCGCATGCCCTGTGAAGAAATAACTGTCATACTCTTGGCCTCACACTGTCTTGATAACAGAGGTCAAACAGACCTTGCAGGAACTGTGTGACGGGTTGCACAAGTATTGCATATCTAATGATTATTATGTAGAATGAGTTATAAGACTTTGTGTGCAGTTGGACAAATTAAACAATGTCAAATCACTTCAGTTATGCTGAGAATGAGAGATAAAAGAAACAAACATTGCAGATATCACAGAAGAGGTGGATACAAACTTGCTACTGATTGACTATGCGCTAAAGGGAAAGAGAAAGGAGAAGAACGTGGGAAAAGGATGAAGAGAGGTGAGAGTGTAACTACAAAACCCACTGGTGACTCTGCTTTCATGATTAATGTTTTGAAACTTGTCAGGAAGACGGCGAAAGGCAAAGAGCGAGGAGAGAAGAAGACAGAGCGCGACTACAAACACCCACGGGCAGTTCAGCATGAGCAACAAACACATCTCCTTTAAAAGAATCACTAAAACAAACCACTCTATGACAACACCTGCTTCTGTGAGATACATGTTGCTCCTGCTTTCATAATATGAGATTGTCTTTGCGTGAACAGTGTAATGAACATGGGGCGGACAGATTGATATTAGACCCATAATGCACTCATGCACCTCTGCTAAACTGCTAATGCTGGGTCAAACAAGTGTTCTTATTAGTTGAAATCAGCTATCAGGGATTTGTTACATATCTATGGAGGGTTTTGTTTACATTCAGCTAGTATATTACTTATATGAAAAACTATACTGAACAAAAAGCAAGTAAATGCTAGTATTGAATAATTGATGCATTTATTATATTATTATTATTGATCACCATCACTATTGTCTCGTTGCTTTAACTGTTAACTCTCCATGGGGGGTGATTTGATATTTCACTGTTACAATTCCTAATCACTGATCATGTCAAATAAAATCCATTCTCATAACAAGGTAGTCAATTAAAATGACCCATCTCTCTTTTTCCTCCTACGCTAGCTTCTGTTATGCTTCACTTCCACCGCAGCAGTCCTTCGCCTGCTGGTTTTACCCCCGTTAGGACTGTGGTGGCTTTTAAAGCATCAACACAGCAGTATCGCTGCTCTGGCTCAGCTCAGTGTAAATCCACAAGCGATTTACATCATGCTCCCAGTTATGTCTTCAGCTTGCTGAATAATCAAGATAAAGTTCAGAACTGCACATCCAACAAAAGAGTATTACCATTTGTTACAGTTTATTGTGCAGGAACAGCGTTTCCAACTGAAACATACACTGTAACAGCACACTGTGCTTTAAAAGAAACATCACTTTTTTAAAAATATAGATTTTTCGGATCATTGAGCCACAGTAATATCTAAAGCAGGGGTAGGGTGTTGATATCAACAGAGGGCTTTCATCAGATGAGCACTCGGGGTGACTTCACACACCAATCCTGCTACTCTGTACCAAATAATGAGTAAGACCTCAACAACAGGGTTAGAATTCCAGTATCTGTCACAATATTGTCTGCAGAAAATTGTTTACATGCACACTGCAGTGTAATCACAGTTCACACAATGTGTGTTCCATTTACACACCAGTGTGACAGCTTTTGATGATATAAAAACAGCTTGAGTGCAGGACCAATGAAAAATAACATACAAGAAGTCAGACAGTATGGATGTAGTGATGACCAAAAACCTCCAAGAATGAACATGGACATTTGATTATATTCTTGCACACTACTCATCAATTCTTTTTCACATTATAACCTATAAAGCATACTGGCATAAGGCATATATTTAATACCCAGCCCAGCAATAAAATGATTAGTTAAATATTCACTGAACATGGCTCTGAACAAGAATGTGAAAGAAACAAGAACAGATTAAATGAGAAGAGCAGGATAATTGAATGTTATTGTGTGAGTGAAGTAAATTAGAGCACAATATATCATTCACATGATCAGGTTGGACAACTTCATTCAAGTTATGTATTGCTGCATAACAGGATTATTGGCAAATGTGTTGCTTAATACACCACATACTTTTGCTCATGTCAAGGTTGGACTATTCATATTATATAGTATTTGGTGCTCATGTAAGACAGTCCACATGATGTTTATTTTATGTTTTTTTTTAACAAACAAATAACCCTGTGTCAGACTTTTTGCAAGGATCTCTATGGAAACAGCCAGTGCCACTTAACAATAGAGTTGAAGCAGAGATATATCTTGCACTCTTTGGTCTTACTGATTGGATACAACTAACTACCGGTCATCTGGAAAATTCAGTTGCAGAGTCAGAAAGTGAAAGTTTGATACAAATATTTTTTTGTCAGTTTGAATTATGGTGTATCAAACTGTGACCACTTGATAGCATATTCTCGGGCTGCGTTTTTCTGCCAGTCTGCCCCTGTTTGATATAATGGATGAGTGCAATGCATATTAACTGACAGGCTGCTGTTGGTAATTAACCAGCTGTGTGGAATCTAGTTGGTGTTAACATTCAATGCCTATGGTGGCTGCTGATCATTATTCATTAGATAAACAACAATGTGAAACAAGCAATGAAAAATACATGACAAGACTCCATGATGCTTACAGTAAATTCTATATACATACAGTATACTGTGAATGTATTGGTCCAGATGTTACAGCCACATTGTGACATCAACCTTGAGACCAGGTCAGTTTTTAAAAGGTTTGAATAAATGAAAGAGAGGTTATGACATATGCCTATGTTAAGAAAAAAAATCATCATCATCTTGTGGATTACTCCTTGATTGTTGCACTTATGTCTGTCTTCTAAAAAAAAAAGTTCCTCTTTGGAGCTTTTTATTGAATGTGAGAGGGCTTATTATGGACTGAATGGATTGCAAAGACACTTTAGTCATTTCAACCAGCAGCCAGGAGAAAAACACTCATCAGAAGACCTCTTCACCTCGCTCTGACAAAGACAAGCAGCTCAGTTCAGCCTCTGCACATGAACAAATTACATGAATACCTAAAGTGGGCCACACAGCAACACAAAAGTATGCATATATATTTAACAGAGAAGATAGTCCAGTTTAACAAATATCTTTAACACTTGGCTACACTCATACAGATGAGGAAAGGCAAACAACTCTTTTCTTTTCATCTGATGAATATAAAAGAGAAAGAAATCAAGTCTCATGGGTGAAAAGCAGTGGTGAATTCAACTGTGTCAGATAATTGCAATTACCATGGTGTCCCATGTGCAACGCTTCACTCATTGATGCTCGGTGATTAGAAAATAAATGACAGACATGCTTGGTCAAGATTGTCTTTTCTTTTTTCTTTTTGATTGATGAATTAATTTTTTGGAATCCACTACTTGTAAATTTGGCACAAATCCAGCAAGTGCAATGGTGCAGAATAAAAACTTTAACAAGACTGAAATGCTCTGAAAATGTGTTTTAGCTGTGGGATGGAAAGTAAAAATCCAACAATAAAGCAAACAGAACAACAACATGTACTTTCACACTTTAACTGATGACTAAATTTAACACATTGATAATTCCTCATTTTTACTCAATTGTACAATCTCCATTTAGCTGTTATCACACACATATCCATTCCCTTTTCACACCTTACCGACACTAACCTGCAGAAGAGGAGCAACACTGAATATAACTTACATCCCTTACTTACATCCCTCCTTCACTATAGTCTAAAAAAACAGCACAAACAGCTCTCTTCATACTGAAATAATTTCATGCAGATCAAGATTGTAATCATTTTTTCCTGCCATACACTGTCTTTCTTTACCCTCCATCCACTATCTCTGTAAACAAGCTAGAAAAGAGGAGAGGAAAGTCAAAGCTCCATCAGCTAGTGTGAAATATTAACAGCCCTCATGGGAGCTTTGAAACATTCCCCAGCTTCCCTTTTCTCTAATATGAAATTGATATAGAGGATGCTAGCCATGTGATGCAGAGCCATAGTATATGAAAACATAAAATATAACAGAACTAAGCTCTGGACTGATTGATAACTCCCAGATATCAAAGCATGACTTATCCATTATACAATACACAATCCATTGATTGACCTGGGTGTGGTGGAGGATCTGAGCAATGACACGTTGCTGGGTCAACTGACCAAGTTTCTTCTTGGACCTCCACTTTGCTGCTAATTAATGCTTATTTATTTATATTTGTACTATTTTTTTTCATTTATAGTGTTCTATAAAGAGTACATTGAGACTGTGAATGAGTGACTGGATTAGTAGATTGTCAAGTGGAAACTCTTGACTCTCTTTATTATGATCGTATGGATCAAGTTAGGGTTAGGGTTAAGGTTATATTAAGTTATCCAGTATTCCTACCTTGACTATTGTGTGGTCTTTGTGTGAATTTGTTCACATGTACCTGTGTGAATATGCAGGGTGCAAGTCAGTGTGAGGAGAGGCCCTTGGCAAGGCGAGCAGCTGTTGACTCTCTGTGTTACGGAGGCAGAACAACATCAACACACTGCTGTTGATCCCATTCATCATTTTTCCCTGAAGGACTCACCTCATAAGATACATTTTCCATGTCCCAGACACACATCTCTCACTCTCAGTCTCTCTTCACTTTTTCTCTCAGTAGTGTTCGCTTTGTAAACCTCCCACAGAGAAAAACACTCCTGACACGGATTGGAGGTTACACACCTTGATACAACTGAGAGGGGGGGTTAGGTAAGACAATAGGTCATCTTCCTCTTAGATGTATTTCGCCAAAGGGCTCTCTGGAAATACTGAGGTGCTAATATCATTATTACCATGTACTGAGGCTGGTTACCTGCCAGAAAATGTTAGTTTCTGATGACATTATGCAACTTTTTATCACCAGCTACATTGTGGATTTTAACCAGTAAGTGTGTTCTTCATCCACTCACCTCTTCTCATCAGACAGCAAAGGCTTTCTACATTGTTCAGTTAACCCTTAAATAACATAAATCCAACCAACCAGTCTATGACTATATATATATATATATATATATATATATATATATATATATATATATATATAAAAATATATAAAATAAATCTCAGCACACCGATTCCAGGATGGTTACATATAATTAACAGTGAGTAATATTGTTTTGTTTTTGTTGGGCAAAACTAGAGCTGCTATGCATGGTTTTTATGTTAAATTAACAATATTTTATTGAATTATAACTAATGCACCGCATCAAATTACACGCGAATCAGCTTTGTATGATGTGAAAAGAGGAAGGGATGCCAGAGGCTACTGATAACCTCCCAGTTATTAATCACTTAGTCCTGCAATATAATGAAATAGATGCATGAATTATACATTAATGAGCATAAATATGAGTTTAGTATTTCCCTGAGACTAGACACGTACCGCTAATACATCATATATGCACACCATGTGCTAATGAGCTCATCAACATGATGCAAATATAATAATGAACATCTGGTATAATAGCTGCTTGTGCACAGTGTGACATACATATACATATATTTTCTCTACACTTCACAGCAGCCTGTCTTTCGTTTAATGTCAACTTGGCTATATTTAAGTAAACAGTACCTTCATAACAACAGGAATGAGGGGGAAAGTGAATAAATAACAAATCCTCAAGCTGTCCCTTAAAGCTGTCCTCCTTGTCTCTGTCAAATTCTCTTTTGGGAACCAATTGTGTTTTTCCTTTCCGCAGTCTCTGATTTCACTTCTGACAGTTTGCTCAGCAGCTACAGCAGCTTGTCCTCTGAGTTGCTCCTCCACATTCAGCTGGAGGAGATGTTAAGTCACTGGGAGCCGTCTATCATCTTTTTTACTGCTTCCACTTTTAAACTCTAGCACAGTGGTAAAGCTGAGCTCCCAGCATCCTGTCTCCAAGACAGGGTTATAATGATTCATACAGGTATCAATCTGAGGCAAGACAAGTCAGTGTGAGATCTGAAACTGGAGATTGTAGAAATGTCCACTTACCACCTGCATTTGGAACAGCGCCACTGTGGGGTGGGGTGGGAGGTATAATGTAGACTGTAGATAATAAAAGTGGTCAAAAAGTAGCTCAGTCATGCATCTCCAAAAGGTTTTCTATTCATAACATATCCATAACTCTTAAAGTGTGTATGACATGTCAGAGTTTTATGAAGACAGACTTTTTTTTTTTTTTTTTAAATCACATCAATCCAATTAATTGGCATTCTTTGTTATTTCTACATTGAAATAATAATTCATCTGAAATTTCAGATGGGAGCAAATACATTTAACCGCTACATGTAACACAAATACACAATCTACAGTCCTACAGCATCTAAAAACCCACATTTGTGACTTCCGCACTCCATAGCGTTCCAAATGCAAAGGAAATGTGTTGTTGTTGTTTGTTTGTTTGTTTGTTTGTTTCACCCGTGATCTCCAAGCAGGATGTATCTTCAAAGCCCAGAATGATAGAATGATGGCTCGAGGCAAAACCAACATTTAAAAACCAATATTTGCACAGACTTAGCTACAGATGTAACATAGCTACATACCAGCACAGACGAAGAGCAGAGAGGAGTCACAGTCTTTGGAATTATTGGCTGTGTATGTGTTTCCATCCTGGCAAATATCTTATCATAGCTGGTAAAATGTAGACATCAGTGAGTTGGGAAAAAAACATACCTTTGAAGATAGGTAGGGAAAATAATGTTGAAAAATAATGTGACTTTTGCCTGAGGGTTTACGTAGGAAGCGCAATGTCACTGAATCATAGAGTAAACGCATGGAGGATTGTGCTAATACCACATCAGCCTCAGGGGGGAATGAAGTGAGGCAAGGCTGCCTGGTAGAAATAAAGATGCCTGGAGGAAATCAGCTGTTTTGTTTAAAGAATCAGATATGAACAAAGGCCAAAGGTCATGAGAGATGTATACACCTGCAGAGATATTGGGTGAAATATATTGATATTGCTGTCACTTTAATTTGATTAAGCATTACCGAATAGATTCTGATGCAACTTCACAAAAAGAGAAAGAGTCTTGGCCTCAGAATATCAAATATAATAACATAATCAAGGTTACAATAAGCACTCTTGTTATATACTGTATTTGCCTGCTTTCACACTTATCACTTAATTGTTTTTTTTTTTCTTGTTGTGATTCTTTAAAAAATACCATAATTCTGGGAAATTGTTCCACAGTATGATTGCAGCCCTCTAATAAGCACCTATTGTGTCAATCAGTGCCTGAATAGTCAATGTATTCTACATGCAGAAAGTAAATATTCCACCATCAGGAGACAAACAAAGGCTGCCAAGCTCAAATCTCAAGGTATTTGCCACGAGTGAATTACCACCTTTTCAATGTCAAAGAAGAATAATAAGCTTAAGAAAGGGATCTATAATTTCTAAGCATTTATTTTCCGAAAAATAATATGTCTGCACATTGACTTCATGTTTTGTTGGTATTTTTATATAGTAATTGCGAGAGCAGGTGATAAAGAAAAGGCTTTGTGTCACAAATATTTCTGTCATTAAACTGTTGGCAAATGCTGTATGTTCCTGTCAGTGATAATCTGACTGTAATTTACACTGAATGAATGCCTCCACCAGCCTCCACCAGCCTCCTCCTTCTCATCAGCAATGTTGAGATGCAGACAAAGCAAGGCCACACTGTCAGAGCCAAGAATTACCTTAAGAAACACATCAGTGTATTATAGAAAATGATTTCTATGGACTGCTATGTCTGAATTGTCACACCAGTATACTTGAACACATGCTCCGTTGCGTTGCTCTTTTCCAACATAACAACATAAACTATGCCAGCTGATAGGTGACAGACACTCTGCTCCTTCTCAACCGCAAAAGCTCCTATTGTGCTTGAAGAAGGATGCTTTAAAAGACGCATTACAATAACACTATGTATTTTCTACGTCGGTCCACTGGCTCGCTGCCTCTCCTCTACTACCTCACTACCTGCCACTTTGGGACAAATCTTAGACTATACACCACAAGATTGGGAACAGTTTGTCCGATCTGGGAAAAAAAAATATCTGCTTACAATTTGATTTAGTGATTACATTACTGCACAGTGTTGACCACAGCCTAAAATATGTCTATTTTAAGTAGGGTGATGTTCAGGTTAGTCAATATAAGGACAAGAAAGAAGTGCACCTGTACTGAATGGTTGTAGTTTAAGAGCATACTTTAAATTAAGAAAAAAGCATACTGTGAGAAACAGCTAGTGTATGCAATGTATTTACAGCTGCAGTTAATGAGCTAAACTAAATACAATATGTTCCTCAAGATTTGAGTATATATGTCTGGCAGTAGTAGACATTAAGTCTAAATTATGAAAAGTGTTGTTTCTGATGTGAAACAATGGTTACTGGATTTATTGGGGTTTTTTTTACAAAGAGATACAAAGTACAAGAAGTCTGCAAATGTCTCCTGGATACAAGCCACTAAAAACATGAAGGTAGACGAAGAAAAGGACGGACATTTACCTAGAAGTTTTGTATTTTTAAACTTATTCTACTCACCACTACATCTCTTCATGCTGTTGCACCCCAGTACTTAACAGACTTTACAGGACCTGTGCTCCGCTGACTTGGGCCTCCTGTCCATCCCCCGCACCAGAAGGCAAACCACTGGGAGCAGGGCCTTCAGTGTGGCAGCTCCTACACTGTGGAACTCGCTCCCTCCTAACATTCACCAAGAACCAACTCTGGGCTCTTTTAAATCAATGTTGAAAAGGCACTTGTTCCTGCAGGCTTTTGCAGGCTCAATGTGTGTTTTTTGTCTGTGTTTCTTGTTATTGTGAAGCAACCTTGGGTTTCATGAAAGGAGCTATACAAAATAAAGTTATCATTATTATTATTATTATTATTATTATTAGTATTATTATTATTATTATTATTATTATTATTATTATTGTGTGCTTTATTTTGACTAAGTATGTATTTAACAGTCAATTACACATCAGTAAAATGTAGTATAAGAATTACACAAAATCAGTAGATTTGTTATGACCTGACATGCAACTCCTCCAGAGTCCATATGTGGAATGTTTTGGTCTGGGTTTCTGTACCCAGACATGCACCAGTGTGGGGATCCCCTATTCATAGGGCCCCATTTTAATGATCTATAGCGCAGAGTGTGAATCATGTGGCGCAAGTGCCTTTGGGACATTTCCAAATCCACTTTTGCCATTTTAAAATTGGAAAATTGGTCCAAAAGGGTTGGACTTAAGTCCCCTCATTAATCTTAGGCATGTTTTGGGCGTAACATGCGGTTACCCAATCAGTGTCATCTCCCATTCCCTTTAGGAGCGCTGTCACTTTGGCAGATTGCTATTATATCGGTACATTTGCCATGCAATGTGTTTCAATAACAAAACTTAGCTTCTTCTTCTTACCCGACATTTAATTAATAAAAATGAAGAATATGGAGTTATAACCAACCAGTCTGATGAGTGTAGAGGTGTGTGTAGTTATACTGCAGCAGCCTGGTGTTATCAGCTGATTTAATAAACAGTGAGTGGCTGTGCGTAATGGCACTGTGTTCTGTGCAGCATCTCAGAGGCTACACATTTATCAACACATCAGTCCTACAGTATAACCAGCTGTAAGAATCACAAACATTTACTAATAGATTAATACAGATGTTTTTCCTCCAGATGCAGACGTGGTTCTGAGATCCATTCTCCACAAAAACACCAACAACTGGCTTTGTGCTACATATTTTCATGCCTCCTCCCGTCAGGTCACCGTGCATGCAGCTGCACATCACACAGACATTGTGGTGCTTTATTCTTATTTAGTTGTCTTTTAATTACAACTTTGGTTCTCTTTAAAATAGCTTTGTTCAATAATGGAGTAACAGGTAAACTCAGCAGGGTACTAGAATTATCATACAATATGTTATTTTTTACAACTTAATCTGATAAATATGATGACTAACCAATATGCCTTTTTTTAATATGTTAATGACTTTTATTTTATTTGTTGCATGTTTGTGTGCTGAAATCATAATAATATGCCCTCAAAATAACAGTGAAATATGCACCAGTGACTTCAGATGTGTTTGTTTTTTTTGTTTTGGTAGCAATGCGCCACCAATGCACCTGACAACACCTCATTTTGAGACAAACATGCCTATGGGCGCACAGACTGGTTCAAGTGCCTTTGCTATTTAGACAACGTGGGCGCATGGTGAAAAAATGACAACTGTGTCGGGGCAAACTAACAAACACACATGTGCCACGCCTGCCATCCGCTGTGCACCAACCGCAAGATGGGTCCCATTATGTCTCCCACCTTTGCTTCTCCCCATTTGTTACTGTACACACACACACACACACACACACACACACACACACACACACACACACACACACACACACACACACACACACACACACACACACAATATCAGACACCACCAGTTACTGTACATCTACACATTTTGAACTTTTCATGATAAATGATCAATCATGCAGTTCATCACCCTCTCATCTGAAAAAAAGATTAAATGCTTCAAGGAGACGTTGCTACTACTGTATCCCTCCACTCCCCTGCTCTGTGAGATGTGACTGGAGTGGACCAGTCAGACTTATTCTTCTCACTTTAAAAGGTTTACAACTACTGAACAGCTGCCACAGCCTTTTACTCGCTCATATTTGCCTTACCCCCCTGCAGCATGAGTCAGATCACATTTCTCAGATCTGCAGAAACCCAAGAAATAAATGTAATGTGTCTCAGTGCTGAGAATAACAACCTCGCTGGAGGGATGAGAATGTCTTTAATATTTCTAATAGATGTAGTGGGCGGGTTTACGAGAAGTAAAGACACAATGGAACGGAAAAATTGGAGATTCAGCAGTATGTGCTTAGTGAGACGTGGGAATGTGCAGGAGTCTACAGAAGATACAGGGAGTCATGTAATACATCCATATTTATTGAAACAACTCCAGCATTGAAGATACATTCACTTACCAGGAGCAATATTAAAACAGCGGGGGTCTGAATCAGCAGCCAACATTCTCAATAAATGTCAGAACATTAACACCTTGGGGCTTAAAGTGACTCCAGAGGAACATTTTCGCCAGCAAATGTACTAATTAGCATTCAATAGTCAGAGCAACAATTCTTCTGATGGGAGATTAAGCCCACACTGGGCCATGGATTACATAATATAAGAGGCACTCTGATACACAGAATGCACGTGCTATGAATACTGATTAGTTACTTTGAACCAGTGACACGGTTCCAAGTTAACAAGCACCTC
Source organism: Scomber japonicus (assembly GCF_027409825.1). Classification (NCBI taxonomy): domain Eukaryota; kingdom Metazoa; phylum Chordata; class Actinopteri; order Scombriformes; family Scombridae; genus Scomber; species Scomber japonicus. The sequence continues at coordinate 11,128,938 of NC_070583.1, forward strand.
TTGTTAATAATCTGGAACACCTGTAGAACTGGATTTGACACTAACATTCATGTAATTCATCGACTTAAAATTGATAGATTTTAAATGGACGAAGAAAAACAATTGGCTGAATTGTTAACAGTGTCAGTACACTCATCATATTATACTTCAGTTTTCTCAAAAGTGTAATTATCATCTGAGAGGATCTGCAGTTAAAGTAGTTTACAGGGGACAGTCTAACCAGTGTTTTGATATGTTATTCACAGCGAGACTGACAACATGACTCCTGTATACTCTTGATAGACATCAGCAGTGAGATTACAGCTTCTGGTGGTAAATCAGCTCTGCAAATGAGCATCACTGACAGGAACAAGCCAATCAAACCATGAAGCATACACAGTCATTATATCAGGGTGTGAGAAATTGCTTTTTGTTCAGTCTTCTACTGATAAACATTGTTAAATGAGAACAATAACACAGCCCAACCCACAAACCCTAACTCAAAAAAATTGGGATTCCATCTTTGATACCACAATATATTGAATACACTGAGTGAATAAGAAGTAGACCAGGTGAGGTCAGAGGGGGATTAGAGGACATTAGTAACTTCATACAAGCTGATGTAGTAGATCATTGTGATGGAACAGATCAGAGCTCCAGGCCTGCCCTGACACACACCCAGGGTGATTTATGGAGGAAAAAAAGAGCCTCTGAGCTCTCTGAGAGATGACTTAGATGTTAGAGTGTTTACCAAAGAGAGAAGTAAGGCAAAGGAGAAGAGGGAGTATGAGAGAGGGGAAAGTGAAAGTACACCTAAATCTAACAAGTTCACAAATGAAGTCTCATAAGTGAACCTTAAAGTTAAGCTAACACCCCTCTGTTTCATCATAGACTGCCTTTAGGAAAATGACAGGACTGCAAGGACAAAGTAAAAATGTCAGATACAAGGAAAATATTCTTCACGCCTTTCATTATCTGCACCATTACATTTATACATGTGTCTATTTGACACAGATTATGTGTCAGTATTACTCAGAGCATGTATGTATGTACAGTATGTAGAATTTGTTTGAGGCTCGTTATCAACCTGCAAACTTCCTAACAGTGATACATGCGTCTGATGTCATATTTCAAATGATTGTGGTATACTGTATATAGGATGAATGTGTTGTTCATTTGGAGCAAAACACCACATTGGTTATAGCTTCTGAATGTCATCATATTCATGGTGAGAAGTGCTAGACTTCATTTGTGTTGATTAAATACAGTATGATATTTGGATAAGATTTGAATCTGGCTGTATCAATGTAAAAATGTATTATGTCCAAAATGTATTTACTATGTATATAATATTGATTCATTGACCACAATTCCTGCAATCAAGCAATCAAGGCTGCAATTACCTCCCACTGTCCTCTGTCATTTAAGTGCTCAAAAAGAATATTCTATTCTTCCCTCTCAGTCCAAGTTTTGGTTTGGCTTTTCTTTCTTTTTTTTAAAGGTTTGATTAGTTAGTCATAAACTATTTACTGCTGGATGAGAAAACAATAGTTTTCTGCTCTATGATCCTGACAGTTCATTCAATCAGTTTAATGAACCCTATCTATGAGCCAGAGTGCAGTTTGAAGATTAATTAATGAGTACATGGCAAGATTTCCACAGACCTTCTAATGAGGAGCAACAGTTGGCGGTATGTTACTGATACAGCTGCAAGGTTGAAGGGCTTCTCTGAAAAATGCCGTTACAAGAACAGAATGTTGACTGTCGGTATAAAACTCTGAATAATGGAAATATGCTGAATATTCCGACTGGTTGCTTAAAGTCTACTCATTAGTCATCAAAGGATCAAGCAAAATCTGGAGTAGAAATTTAATGATCAAAAGCACCTGCAGCCAAGTGTATTGACCAGATTCTTGTATTTTCTCCACCTGTGCTTTTGTGTACTTTGGAAACGATTTCCTCTTCACAATGCTCCCTGTGTCCAAATTCAATTGAAATTCAAGTCTGAAGTTGACCTTTGGAAATAAGGAATCCTCATTGAAATGTAGAGCTGCGGCACCTTTCATCTCTCAGTTGTCTTTTGAGCACAAGTCTTCTTTTCAGTTTGAAATTGAAAAATGTGAATCTTAAGTGAACAAAAAAGGCTTTTAAAATTATAATCACGATATATATATATATATACAAATATAAAAGTGATGACCTTCTTCCTCTCAGGCCCACATTTCTCATGATTTTACTTTGGGGTTAATGATTGTTCTCAGTCTGAAAGCTTCTTTTATATATTGATAGTCTGCTTTGTGTCCGCCTACAACTTTCTGACTCTGATTATGTGTTGGAACATTGTGCATGGTGATATACTCAAATGATCCAAAATTTGGAAAGTTTATCCTTGTCTTGTGTGCACTGTCAATCAGTACTCGCTGACAATCTACAATAGCAAGTCCTCAAATGTTTGCATGCAGGTCTTTATCATGACTTAATGGCTATAACTGCTGTCATATAAAAACATACACAGGCTTTATGTTATACATGTATTTCAGCTATAACTACTGTGTAAGTTACAGCTGAACAACAATGTTAGATTTTTTATTTTATGTGGTAAAACATTATGTCACTCATTTAGTTATCAAGGGTGACAGTGACTTCACTGCAGGACACCCGGCAGTGACACTCCCTGCTTTAGAAGCAGTCTTAAAACTTAGTGTCTTCTTTAAAACCACATCTTAAAACTGGTTAGTTATGGATATATTAGTAATGGGAATTCTTATTATTCATCGTCTCTGATAAAATGAGTAACTATGTCATATGATTAGGTGTGTGTGTGTGTCATAATCTGCTGACCATGACACCACTTATGTTACATGAAATGCTGATTGAGTGAACATCATGTATGTTAAAATCTACTGACTAACCATTGTCCTGGTATTGTACAACACATTATGACGTGACTATTGTGCTGACATTGTTCTGATGGTAGAACAAGACCATCCTTTTCACAAGATAATGTATTGTATATAATCAGACAACTTCCCCTGCTCTGGGCTCTTTCTTGCCATCTCACACTTGAGACAGTAAAGAGTCCGTCTGCAGGAGACCGAATAAACTCTCAGAGAGACAATGAACGACTTTGTGCTCTTTAATAGAAAATTACTAGAATAAGTTGGCGTTGTCAGCAAAGATCACCAGTGAGACGGCGTTCGAGACTCAGCGCTGCTGGTTTAAGTCTGTAAAGCTGGAGTCTGGGACTCCAAAAACCTCAAACTTCCCTGTCAAAAAGGTAGAGAAGCAGGGGACCTGACACATGGGGACCGACGCCCACTCACTGAGATCCAAGGAACCTTTTTTTGGCACACAACTGTGTCTTTCTGGTGAGTAAATTCAGTAGTAATAACAGATCCTCACCACCGTGGGTGTGTTGTAATAGACATATGAACAGGGGAGGTGTTTACCGCTGTAGGATCATGGAGGCTTCAGGCCTGGGACCCAGAGAGACTGTAGCAGACAGTACTTGTGCACATTGGTAAAGCTTTAATATTACCATCAACAATCATTTAGTTTTAGGTTTACAGTTCTAAGAACGCAGGGGGATATAATATTTTTACATTACACTCTCACTAGCAAAAAAATAAATTAAAAAGAGTGGGGAGTTTAGTAAAAATAATAAATAAACAGTCAGAAAGACAACAAACAACTTTGTGCTCTTTAATACAAAATAGCCAGAACAATGTTCTTTTCAACCACCCTTTGGTTGGATATATTACGTCAACCTGTAATAATGCTGCGTGTGTTTTCGATTGCATTACATCACACTGTGGAGTAAAAGCAGCTTGAAGTCAACAGCTCAGTGGCCTTGAACTGAGTAAAGCTGTCAACACCAGAGTGACTTTGTAAATACAGGGATTACTGCAGCCCGAACTGAACACAGCCATGTCTGACAGTGGAAGTACGCAGCTTGAGATCAATGGAGCAAAAAAATCTTGTTATTCAGTGATAGCACTGCATATCAGGTACAACAGCTCTGGGGAGGAAATGTAACTGCATGAAACACCACGTTTATAACAAGTAGAGGTGAGTTTGAGATCTTTCTGTTGTATCACAATATATTTGACACAATGAGGACTGATATTATTGAGTTGTTAATTGATGTTAGTAGTGGTAGTTTGATAGGAAACACTTCAGCTACATGACTGTGTAGCCGACACAGCATCAGTACGGCTCCGAACATCATCTGGTCAGAGTCATCTTTGACCCTGAGATGAGTAAATTGGACCAGGTTTGATATAGAGACTGACATGGTCTCTCTCCTGGATAAACAAAAACCCATTAACAGTCCATGAAGAAACTCAAAGTAACAGAACTATAAAAAGGTAACATAAGACAGATGTTGGTGTCTCCTTTGGACGTCAGAACCCCTTTTCTACCATCAGATTGGAGTCATACAGACCTCCATCATAAATTAAAAAACACTACACCAGCCATAAAGTATGGAGACAATGCACATTCCTTTTATCCCTCTGTGTGTCTAGAAACAACACCAGTTGAAAGAGAAAAGTGTGAAAGAGAAAATGAGGGTGTTAAAAATCATACAAATGCATCCTGGTCAATAAAAACAATATCAATTTCTTATATCAACTTCATCAATTACCGATTGAAAACATCCACTATTGCAACTATTACAGCCATCACAGATAAATGGATATTTTAATTATACATTATACTTTCTCCTTTCATAAACACAAATGTTGGGATGAGAACATTAACATAATGTGAGAAAGTATTACATTGATGTTATGTTTACATTATGATGATAATCAATGATCTATCATACAGGGTAGAATAACAATGTGTTATGCTTGATCAAATAAAGTCTTGTAAGGTTTTAATGAGTGGCAGCTTGATTAATCAAGCTGATGACACAGTATTATATGTAATAATGTATTAATCAATTAATTCATGACAGTTTTCTTACCAAATCTGGTAAGTGGTGCCCCTTTATTAATGAGAGCGTATTGATAAAACATCCAAAATTTCTACAACTGACTCACTGGATATAATATATAAAAATAGACATTTGATTTTTGTGTCTTTTAGTGTAACTACTTGCAAAGTAAATGACAGCACAGAGTGATGATTTGCATACTTCTGCAACAGAGGGATGCTGTGTTGCTGGTGCTGTAGATGCATTAGCAGCAGTACAAGCAGCAGGTGAACTCTAGCAGAACAGTTTAAACAGACCATTACAATAGCAGGAGAAAAGCGCCAAAGCATATAAAAATGTTCTTAAGTCCTAAGAACTCACATTAAGAATGACGATTTTGATTTTTCTAAAAAAACAATTACAGCTACAACATAGAAATAGCATGAGGTGTGGAAAACCAAACCAAACCCTGACTGGGCCTACAGAGCTAAATGGTAAATGGACAGTACTTATACAGCACTTTCAAGGCTTTTTTGACTACTCAAAGCACTTTTACACTTCAAGTCTCATTCACCCATTCACACACAAATCCATACACTAATGGCAGGGGAGCTCATCAAGAGGGAAACAACATTCACACATTTGTACACTGTTGGCAAAGCCATGGTGAGCAATTTGGGGTCATATATCTTGCTCAAGAACATGTGACGGAGCCGGAAATCAAACCACCCACCACCCGATTGGTGGACACTACATCCTAGTACTTTAATCACATTGACTTGTTCTTATGAGGACAGTCATTTAAAAAGGACACCATTAAGCTCTAATTAGAGTTTCAAACACAAACCATATAGGAAGAACATCATAGCAGAAGATTATTTCACTTCATGACTCACAACTACAAAACATAATTTAAAAAGACAAACAAATCCATAATCCTACTTGCATTTTATCAAAAACAATGTCCTCGCAGTGAGGATGTAATAAAGATTCAATCCAACAGCTTTTACAGTGACTGGAGAGGTTTGTCAGAGAAGCATGTGCTTGGTATTTAAGCGTGTTAGTCATAAAGAAGCTCACTTTACTGTATAAAGTTCAACACTATAAACATGCTGCAAAAACAACACAGCAAGACATTTTACAGCAAACGGATACAAACATCCTCTTTAGTATTCTAGAGCCGATAGTTTGCTGCATACATGCTGAGAGCTGTGTAATCCAGCTGTATTCCTCTGTCTCACTGGACTGTGCTGTGATAGTAGCTGAAGGAAAACCATGATAGAGGAGAGGACAGTGAGGTATTTGGGAATAATTAGCTAAAAGGCAGGGGAAGGAAGGAAATAAGTAGGGTCAAAGCAAGAAAAAAGTTATAGGATTTGTTGTTTTATTTTTGTTTTGTTTTTTTTGATGAGCACATTGACTTTTATGCAAATTTGTAAATATGTACCACGTACACAGCAAGTGAGAAAAATCAAAGAAAGAGAGATAGAGGCTGAACATAATTGATAATTGTCAGTAAGTTTAACTTTAGAAATGAAAATAACTTTATTTTTCAGTTAGTGCACTTTAAGTGTGGTAACTGAAATGCTTTTTTCTATGAAGTAGTTCTCAGACTGTTCAGCAGCACAATCACATTCCATACGACATCTGAAGAAAGGGACATGAGATTCTAAATGAATCTGTAGCAGAGAAGTTTCACAAAAGGCCTTCACTCTCAGTTAGAGTAATGTACTGTAGCTTCACAGTCTGGTACAAAGCAAACGAGCCGCAGAATGAATCGCATGTTCACTGGTCCTTAGAAGTTAAGGATGCTGTGATGTGACTAGATGCTGTGATGAAGAGAACTGCTCAACAAGACCACACAACACAGAGAGGAACAAAAAAACTTCACCCTGCACAAATGGAAAACTGGACAATGTAATGGTGCCCTGTAGAGATAATATTTCATTAACTTATTAGCACTGCAAAGTGAATGCAAGAGAGAAAATGAGGGCAGGAGAGATTCAGACTGACTCAAATTGACACTGAAGCTGTTTATAAATGGTGTTATACCCACTCTTCCTAATGGATAACATTCCTTTGAGATGTTTTTTATGGATCATGTAAAAGCTGACACGTTACTACAGTATACACCTAAGAGGTTAAATCTAATCATGGTTTTCCTTCATGTATGAACCAAGATCCAACCATCATGTAAATGTAGTATGTATAATCAGTATGCATGAAATGTGTCAAATAGCAGGTTTTTTTCCCTCACACTTAGAATAACATTAGTATGAATTAACTTAATAGTAAGGGATATTATTATATCATTAGGATGTATTAGTGCTACTGATCTTGACTATCATTTAATGATAATGATTATTCATTATCATGTTATTATATAAGCACTCCTTGCGACTTAGAATTTTATGATTGCACACAAATAACAAAGTAAATACATTACTGTAAAATAAAGTTATATTCTCTACTCTATCTCCAATGTTCTGATGCCTTGTACCTCAGCTCTATCTGCAGTGTTCACAGTTCAATACACAATCTAATACACACTAATTGACAACAACAGTCACTTAACCCAGCATGCAATTAGGTGGTCATTATTTAAGCCTTTAGATGATCAGAAGACCTTTTAAGACTTTTGATGATTAACCACAATCTCCTTCTCTTATGAGGGGCCTAACATCTAAAAACAGTCAGTCTAATCTGTAGGTGACAACATGCTTTATTAGCATGTTCGTTTTTTTGTAACCTGCTCACCAGTGTATTATAAATAGGATGCTGTGTAAGATTGAGGTGTGAAAGTGTTGAATCTACCTGCCTTATCCTCATTCTGTTCATCCACAATAACCTGATTTACTTATTGAACAATGTAACATAAAATATGGGGAAAACAATCAATTATAAAAACACAGCCCTTCTTCTATGACATTTGTTGTTTTTTTTTTGTTGTTTTTTATCTGAGATTATTGTGTGCGAAAGTGAGTATCGAGTGATCAATAAAGTCACTTATTGTTCTGTGAGACTGAAACCCAGAGAGCAACAAATGCTGAAAATTTGAGAAAGTGGCACTGTGGTTTGTAATTCACCTTTAGACAACTTTATATTTATTATGCAGCTCAAAAACAACAAAAATCTTACAAATCTTCCCAACTAACAGTATAGACATGTATTCAGAGGGACCAAACATGAGCAATATAATTTTGTTCCACACAAAATATGTTACTATGAATGTTGGGTATGAGTATGGTTTAGACCTGTGCTACTGTATGTATGAAGTGCCTTGAGATGACTTTTGTTGTGATGTGGGGCTATATAAATAAAGATTGAATGATTAATAAATGTTTGTAGGGAAGTCAAATTGTAAAATATGTAAATAAACATGCCTTTTTATTAAAGATGTCATGACTCTGGTCATCAGCCTCTATCTGCACTGACGGAACAGCACCAGTGGATGAAGGAGGTCTAATAGAGACATCTATTGTGTCCTTTATTCTCAATCACCAGTCTGTCTTCTTCTCTGTAGGCAGACAGGCGCGTTACTTGACCGTGTTCTCTGCTGTTATCTCTCCTCCCCTCTCCTCTGTCCCCTCCATCAAGCGAGTCTATTATCAGCTCTCCCTGCTGACTTTGTTGATACATTACTGTCCTCCAGAGAGACTCGAAGCTGAGTGTGTGTCATCTAGTATACAGTATGAAATCCTGAAAATTGAACACCTGGGATAAATAATTAATGGAGGGGGTGGGGGGTGGGGTTGGGGATGGTAGTGTGAATTATGAGCAAAACAAACAGCTTTAATCTCATATATAGTCTCACCTCTAAATTTCATTTACTCTCAACTAAAACAAACCTGGACTAAATGTGTTTATTAGTTTGAGAAATGATGAGCTGTTGCGAGCTACATAACAGAGGTGAGTGTATTGGTTTGGCTTGTGTACTGTATGAGCATTTTAATGATCTCCTGCTAAACAAGGAATGGCTTCAAGCCATTTTTCCCTTCATATGTAATATCATGATGAAGTCTGACAGTACCGTAATGTAACAGCATCCAATTCCTGAGTGCTTTTTTTTTTTTAATGAATGAACCATCACACTAGTGGCTGCTTTTCTTAATGTGTTGTTGTTTTTATGGCAGACAGCTAAACAGTGAAATCATCAGTCCAGAGAAAATCCCACCACCCTCCTTCCTCTGCCTATCAATCATCTCTGCTTCCTCCTCCTCATCTGTGAATAGAGATTACTGCAACACTATGTTTTATACAGGACAGTCATTATTCACATGAGTGGCTATTTAAGGCATTTGGACAGTAGACTAATTTTGCTGGTTATTCTGGTGAGGAAAGTATCTTCCATCAAGTTAATGCTAGCCACCTGATCCTCTGAATCTATTGGCTGACACATTTGAACATCTGGAACTGTATTCGGGTATTTTAGGGAAGTATTTATCTCCTAAATGACTATCAGTTGCTAGGAGAAAGTGAATCAAAAGCGAACAAAAATATGAGCTTTCATCAGCCACTAGTGTGTATAAAGTATAGAGGTAGAGTTAAAACACACACACACACACACACACACACACACACACACACACACACACACACTCACACACTCACACACTCACAACACAACACACACACACACACACACACCTAAACCATGAAATAATCTCTGAACACCACTCAAACTGTATCCATCTGGTGTCTCAGTAGAGTGTCAACTGTTGACATGATTGTTTAGGAGGTTGGTGTTGCCGGTGAAGTCACAGATGTTATTGTAACAAACAGATGCTCATTTTGTGCACGTGTGTGTGTGTGTGTGTGTGTGTGTGTGTTGCAAATAAATGCATATTTCTTCCACACGTGTAGGTGTTTGTAAGAAGCTGTCTTCAACACTTCTTAAGTTATGTATAATGTAGCCTCTTTTTTTGGGTGTTTGCACCTCAATGTTGGCAACAGTGATGTCGCACATTTTTAAAAATATTTTCACATGAATAATTCCTCCTTTTGCTTTTGAACCTTAAAGTGATATTCACCCCCACATCTACTATTCAAGTTCATAATAATATGAGGCTGCAGGCTTTTTTGAAAATGGCTGTAAAAAAGTTTGCAATTACCATCTTCACCATGATACAGAGCCCAGGAGTTGTGATGGAGGAATAGATTAAACTCTCTAAAACTAAAACTAATTTGTCCCTATGATTTAGTCATTTGATATATATTTTAATGGAAGTTTGAAGAAGACGATTAAGAAGATTTTTATTCAGGGTTGCCTACTCATGTTTCTAGTGTGAGACACGTCTTTAAGATTCTATCTGTGGGTTACTTTGGCTTCATTTGTACACGAGATACTGTGCTAGCTCAGCCTTTGGTCTCTCTGCCCATCTCTCTCTTTACTTCACAGGAAGCCTGTCTGGTGGTGGATGTGTCACTGGATTCATATCTGAGGCAGATGAGGAGCTGCTCTATCAAACCTGTAAAACTTGACATGGATTTCACACTGCAGTGGCTCTACAAGAGGCCGTGATTCTCTCTTGATTTGCTGCTTATCTAATGCGGGCATCATGTGGCTGACTGACAGATTCAAATTGAAAGGGCTTTCTTGTCATGGTTCCTGCATCCGTATGTGTAGATGAGCATGTATTTGAACAAACATGTCTATGGCATATAGGCTGTATAAACCCAGTGAGTAAGGTCATATGTTTTCAATTTTTCCTCCACTGACACTTCCTGTATAATACAACTACAATTAAAAGTTATTAAAATGTATAAATGAGAAGTGAACATTTTAGGAAGCACTCTGTGGGAATTTCACAGTGCTTAATGGATGACTGCATCACACTCTTATCCAATAGCTTCAGTAATTAAAGTTATTTAAATCACTGAAATTAGTATTAGTATTAGCTTTTCCCATGATAAGCCTATCATCTAAAATGTTTGCATGAATACCTAAATTAAGCATATTGGTCTCCGTAATGTGCCGAGTTTGCAGAACAGGATCAACTGGCAGTCTGAGAACTCCCAGGGATCATTAAGAAAAAAAAAGAAAAAAAAAAAAAGGAAATCAACACTTCACTTCAGGTGTTTCATTTCTCACATTATGATACTGTAAGTTCTGCTGTTTCTAATTATCAAGTTGAATATAACGACCAGATTCCATTTTGATGATCAGTAACAAAGGCTGTGTTTTTATCAAACCAATAGTTTCCCTTATTTCAGATGTAAAACTGATATTTGTAAAACACTAACAATTAAATGTCCATGTTAAATTATCATAATTTTGCTGAATGGAAGACCATTTCTGCACCAGGCATCAGGCTCAGTACAGTGAAGTACTACAACAGCATGATACACAAACACACACTCACACACACATTTAGCCCTACAGTAAAATAAAATAACATTCTATCAAGAATATGCAGGATGTTCCCCAAGTCTGCATGTCTAAATATTGGATTTGCATGTCTAAATATTGGATATACGAGTCTATATATCGGATATGTGATTAAAGTCCGGAGGCCTCGTTCTCCCTGGAGGAATCAAAGTGTAAACGCTCATTAAGCAGCTATAAATACATGTAATCCTACGGAGCCCTGGGGTGACAGCATTAGAGCCGAATGAAGAGCTGGCGTAAAACATCAAACGCTGTGACGTGAAGTACAAAGAGCTTTACAAGGTCCGGTGTTACTTTGTCTCTTCTTTTTCCTCTCTCTGCATGAGTCACAGTGATTAAAATTGTCCTTTCTCTCCTTGGGAAGAAATGACAAAATCAGAACTTTTCTCTTCATTATGTGTTTCGAGTTCGGTCTGTGAAGACTGAATCTCATCTCCGTCGTGTAGTTTGATCAGGACTAACATGGGTGGAGAAAGCTGATGTGTTTCATTTGTACTCTCTGGTGACTATATACTTTATGGCAAGAAAAGAGCTGTTTAGATGTGTATTTTTAGTTTGTTGTACGTGTTGATATGAGGCCTGTGTTTAATCCCGTGTGAAAGTTATTAGTGTAAAATGTGGATGCATTGTTGTGGAACAAAGAACCTCAGCAGATGACTCATATGTCTGACAGTGCGACTGGCATTTTTAAGGAAGTATTGTAACATTCACAGTATCATGAATCTTCTTGTCTTAAAGCATGCAGGGCCAATCCTGAAAAGATTCATCTCCACTAGATTTTCTGCTGGTTTTAAAATGTCTCCACTTCTCAAACTCGCAACACTCAGACTGGCTGTCAAAATGAGTGAATCTAACATCCTCTCATCTTCACTACACCCCCAGTCCGCCTGGTATCAACAAAGGTCAATCATTTTGACTTTGAACAATCTCTGTGAAAACTGATTAGGCCTGAATTTTGGTCTTCATGCTGTGAATGTTGGATTTTCTATTTCAACAAACGAAGCAGCGATCAGACAGCTGATAACCATTCAGACCCTCCGTTTGTTCTTGTCTTTGGCCAATATTTCAACTTTTTTTAATGCCAATAGAATAAAAATGAGATTTGCTGTATAACCGGAGAACCTACTTGTGCTCATGTCCTCATGTAGGTCACACTTCCAACAAATCCTCCAAACACTGATTAGTAAGTAGGTGAGGAAGGAGCTCAGTAATAAATGACAATACATCCTATATATAATATCCTGAAAACACAGCAATTATTAGGTTTTTCAGGATTAAATAACCAAAACATCATGATGAAGACGAGAGAGGACTATCTAAAAAAAAGGAAGCTCAGTTCATGACCTTGAGAGGTAGATACAGTAGCATGATAAGTGGCAGACATTTATGTATGGAAAATAAATGGAGAGTTACACACGAGACCTGTGAGGAGCAGATCAGATGGAGAGAGGTTTCCAAACCTCTGAGCGTATCACCATGGAGAATAAAATTATCATCAAATATATTTAGCTATTTCATATCATTCATCTTCAAATCCACAGTGGGTTTCCTTCATCACCCCTGAAGACCCGACTCTAACTCTGGAGGAGTCTTCCTCTGCTTGTTGACATTCTTCACCTCCCTTCTCTCTCCTGTTGCTTTCTCCAAATGATATTTTGTTGTTACAAAATCACATTATTCAAATGACTTTATAAATATTCATGGTGAGATTTGAGGTAGGCCAGTGGAGGTTTTCTGTTTCCACCTTTCTGCCCGTTGTAATTATACGAGAGAGAGAGAGAGAGAGAGAGAGAGAGCGAGAGAGAGAGAGAGAGAGAGAGAGAATATTTATTGATTTCCTTAGTTTATATGAACCCCATGATTCATCTCCATTATAAACATAAGACATAGTGTGTGTGTGTGTGTGTGTGTGTGTGAAGACAACCTACAGAAAACTGGCTGTTCTGTTAGTACAATCCAATGGAGATACTTGATTGTTAATATTATATCTTAGAGGTGAAAGCTCTTGGTTTGTTTTCAATCACCAGTTCAGTCAAAATAGTCATTGTGTCAGTAATGCATTTATTGTTGGTGGTAATTATGGTTTCCATGTCTATTTTGCATATATTATTTTAAAAATATATATCATAAAATTGCTTGTAATTCTGCTTCTGTCCTCTCCTTTCTTCTTTTAGTGATGCACTGGAAAGAATCAGTCATGTCTCACCTGTCCATCAGGCAGCCTGCTGCTCGACACACCTGTTCCCAATCATCTCATCAGCCACCTGACCTGCTGCAGCGCCTTCCTCCCCAGCTGCACCTTATTGGCTAATTAGTCTCCCTGTACTCAGTGTTTCCCCTCAGCAGATTGTCAGATTGTTTTAGTTGTCTGCTTTTCTTGTATCTTGCCTGTTTATCCAGCTTTTGTGGTTCATTATGTCCTGTTTGATTGCTAGCATCTTTAGTTGCCTAATTATCCTCACTGTCCACCTACGTACACACAACAAGTCAATCCAAAGAAAAATAATGGCAACTGACAAAGAGGGAAAATATCTCATCCATGATTTGAAAAGTCTATAACTCTACATACACTATACTAGAGGAATAAAATTCATTTGTTCAATATACAAATATTGCCTCATTTGTCTTATGATGATTTTTGATGGTGGGCACTAACACACCATTTCAGAATCTCCCAAGTGCCCAATTAGCTTGACACTATAGCATAAATGATTTACAGCATTTGTGTTTTCAAACTGCTTAGTGACCCCTGTGTCCTCTATAGAGACACCTGAAATAATTATGTTTCTCCACTCATTTATTCTGGTTTGGTTTGTTATCCATCTGCCCTGCGGTTTTCTCACTAAGTTCTTCCGACAGTATATTTTTTACCATCATGTTCTCAAGAGTCCAGTTCCTTTAGACTTTAAGAAGCAGAAACGAGAGCAGAATTAAACACAATCATTATTTTATTATGCCCAACAGCAGTTTGAGTGGGCTTAATATTGATAATAATGTAGAAACAGATCTTTTGCATCAAATCATTATTAATCTCTCCACACAGATTTGCGGGCGCAGCTGTCACTGTGTTAGTGAGCGGAGTGGGTGTGGGCCTGTGATCTAACTGGATCACTTCTCACTACGCTCTCACTCGCAGTTTTCATCACCCGAACACACACACACACACACACACACACACACACACACACACACACACACACACACACACACACACACACACACACACACACACACACACACACACACACACACACACACACACACACACACACACAGTATGTGCTGCTCTCTCACCGTTTCCCTTTAAAAAGCAATGCAGCATGAAATTAGTCAAAGAGGAGCCACTGAATCAGTCCATTTGCCAGAATTAACCTCCTGAAAGGTTTCAAAATGGGAAATGTAGTTACTGAGAAAGCCTACACTGATGCCTTGATTCAGACATCTCTGTATTTCCATCTACTTTGCTTAATGTGTTACTCAGTGAGACGTTAATTTTAGAAAACTGATTTGACCATAGTTCTAACTTAGGATGGGTATTGATACTCAATACCTTTAAAGGAATCAACTAAAACCAATCGATACCAAGTAGCATCGAAATGTCTCTCATCAAACAAAAGCTCTAATCGATACTTTTTGCACCCAGAGCTAGAAAATATGACATCTGTAGAGGTGAAGTCGCAGTGAATTTGAGTTTGCACGCTTAGCCGTTCAGCACCCAAGATGCCAACTAAACACTCTGAAGTGTGGCTACACTACACGCCTGTTACGCTGGATAAAAGCATAATGGAAAAAAAACAGGAACACTGGTAATGTGATTAAACACTTGCTTACACATGGAGAAAACGTACAGGTAGAGAACTGCACTGTGTTTGCAAAGCCAATGTTTTCTGCAGTGACACGCCATACAACAATACTTCAGGTAAGATAAATGGTTAGTAGACCTCGTTAGAAAGTTATGTAGTAGATGTGCACACCCGGAGTAAGAAAAGCAGATGCTGGACCAAATCACTGAATCTGTAACAGCAGAAAAAAAGTCTGCACACTGCAGCTCCCAATGCAGGTATACTCAACTCTCTGAGGAAGAGCAGGAGGCTCAAAACGTCATTTATGATATCCTATTAAATTACACCTACACTGGCAGCTGCAGTGTACGTACTTTCCTCAGCAAGTATACTTAATTACTCATCTTTTGTGCAATACATCTTGGATTTTACTGAAACAAAAATCGGGCATGCTCTAGTGGACTAACTTTTTCCTGTGAGTGGCGACTTTCAGCAGAGTGATCTGTGCTTGTAGTTAAGGTAGCTGTGTATGTGTATATCTACACTCATAATATGCTGTGACCCACATGCTGATTTTGAGCATATTAATAATATCAATAATAAATTGAAGGCTTTCACATGCACAATGTTATGCAATGTAATGTTTTTATTCACATGATGGGTATCAAATTAAGTAGTCAATTGGTATTGGTATCACTGTATACTTGGATTGGTACTGTTTTTTTTTAATGATACATTCAAATCTTAGCACATAGCAGCATAGGTTATTTTCTCTCCCTTTTGCTCCTCTGTCCAGACACTCTCTCTCCTATGTCACAGAGAAGATCTACAGTTGCCAGTTTCTCATTTTAAACTTCTATCACAGTGCCCTGACCAGACTTATATTATTTATGACTTACATCTTGCACATGAGAATACAAATCTGTGTCAATGTGCTGTGTTCAATACATATTAACATATTTTGCAGCTGAACAAAAAACAAGCAACTCTATTCAGTTGTTGCACAGAGCTCATTGTGCCTAATGGCTTCGTCTAGCTCACCTAAAAGCAAATCAGTGTGATATTAAGGCACAGGAGCATATATTTAAGTTTATATCAAATTCAATCATTCAAAGTTCTCCCCTGACTTACATGAAGACCAAGGCTGGTTCTCTGCAGTCCTATCTGCCAACAAAACCAATGAGAATGTCTTCGGGACTTTTATGCTGCAGCCACAGTCCTATGAGGGTTTCAACAGCTGCAGCTGAAGGAGGCATTTATTCACTGAGAGATGTCTAATATTATCCATCTCTTCACAGTCTTTAACTATGGTGGAGTGGGTGAGAACTCTTTCAAATAATAGCTCATTGTCTGAGTTAAAACTGGCATTATGACACAGGTGAGAATTGAATCCTTATTTTAAAACATGTTAAAATCATCATTTATAAAAAAAAACAGTATTGAATTTGTCAAAGTATCACTAATGGGTTCCACTACATCATGTACCTGCACAAATGCCTGACATG
This sequence comes from Scomber japonicus, assembly GCF_027409825.1. Taxonomy (NCBI): domain Eukaryota; kingdom Metazoa; phylum Chordata; class Actinopteri; order Scombriformes; family Scombridae; genus Scomber; species Scomber japonicus. The sequence goes on from NC_070583.1 coordinate 11,145,510, forward strand.
CCTGTTACATAGCCAGACATGGAGTAAAACTAGTTTCTTCTTTTTTTTGTTCATCCCAGCCATTAAAGCCAGATCCATTTTAGATAAGAAACCTCCTTTGTGTTCTCAGATGGCAACAAAGAGTGATGGTTTTCTTCCTCAGGCCACCAAATGTCAAACAGCTCAGACAATCAAACATGAACTATGCTACATTTAAGGAAAAGGGAGCCCCACAATGTTCATACCCAAGTATTGTGTGTTTATCTAGTAAGCGTTTCACTGGCGGTGCTAGAATGACGAGGGTGTTTCAGGACACTGCTTTTCACCCGGCGGGAAACACAATAAATTAGCATAGCGGTCTCTTGAATATATTCAAAAGATAGGATGAAACATTTTGATGTGGGTAGAGCTAGACAAGTGTTTTGTCTTTTTTTATTTTCAGTGTTCTCTTCAGCGATGATTAATGCTGCATAAAAACACTGTGGAAATTTCCAGCTGTGTGTTGCTTGATTGTGTGTGTGTGTGTGTGTTAGTCAATGCTGTGAAATGCTGAGCAAATGATGAAATATGTAGATACACTCAATCATCTCATCCTGTCTCTGTGAGCACATTTCTCTTCATCTCTGCCAATACTTGAAGAAGTGAAGTTAAGGTTCTTTTTAAAGGGGTGATTGACAGACAGTATGTCTTTAAAGAAAGAGAACAGAATTCACAGAGCACTTAAGGCTGGAGGACGGAGAAATCAACTGCAACAACATTATATTCACACCTCTATTCTCTGTCTCAACTCAAATAGTGAAGGAATGTTCAAGAAAGAAGGGGGGAAAAGCTAATGAAAAAAAAACACGAAATGAACAATGTCAGCTGTTCTACACTACAAGTAGTAACATTGGTTATATGCTTCTTCCATCCCTTATGTCCCTTTATGTTGTCCTTGTAAACAACACAGCTTCATATTCATGTTCTTTCTTGTTCACACAAGTGAACTTCTTAATAAATCCCATGCTGAATGTGGAGGTCAAGGCCTTATCTGAGTGATTTTTTGTGCACACCTGTTGGTTAAGTAGATACAATGTCCTTCATTCTCTATCTGTGTAGCCTTGTCAAGTCAAACCTTATTCAGCTAATCTATAGTGACATGTCAGTGTTGCACTGATGTGCACCTCAAGAACACAAGAGCAAATGATTTACCTGAAAATTGAAGGCATGGGTTCTCTGTATCTATCTGCTTTTTGTTTTGCACTGTGAAATCAGAAAGGGGTGTATGGGTTTGTGAGAGAGGACTTACCTCAATGTACTGGTGATAACCAATACACAGACTAATGAACTTATGTAGGAAGGGGTGGGGGGTCAATTTGCAGCTTCAGCAATCAGCGAATCAGTGCTGACTGTTGTAATGTGAGGGAATAGGAGTCCAGTGTAACAATTGGATTATATGATGACAGCATAAAACAGAGACCAGGTTAGAATATATAGCTTTTTTATCCTAAATGCCACACTGAAAATGTAGATCCACACAGCTGAGAGCAGTAAAACATGGCATAATAGATGAGACATGATCTCACCGAGTAGGACATTCTGCAACATCAGTATTAATAATGGAGGAATTTGGGGGCTGAGGGTTGTGTGTGGGGCCCACATAGGCCAAGAAAAAGCATGTAATGCATCTATATTTCATTAGGATACCATATTTCTGAAAATACAGTGTTGTGAATAAAACGGGAAACTGAAATGTAGATCAATGCTCACCGTTCTTCGTAACGGTCACAACGCTAATCCTCACAGGAGGCTAAATATGATTCCAAGACCAAAACATTGCCATTGCAGCATCAAGAGTAACTGCAGCTACACTTCATGAGTTTCCTTGATGTGCACATTCATGCATTGTTAAAGCACCTGCTGTTGTTGAAATAATCATTTTAGTATGTACAGTATATTTAACTGCATATCCCATTTAGGTGAATTAAAGATGAACAAATATAACTCCAAGATAAACCAACAGTGTGAATAAAGAGCTGCATTTCATTTTAACATGAGCTTCAAACCCCACAGAAATGAAGTAATGGGAAACCAAAACAAACTGAGTCCGGCACTAGCTGAGCCCCCAGCACTTTAATCATATAAGCTCTTTCTTGTGAGCACAATAACAAGCGCTAATTAGATTTTCTAGTGAAATTCATTGGAAGTAAATTAGCTACCGTTTCTTCTTGAATTACAAATGTAAATGACAACATGACCCTGCTCGAGTAAATTGCTGATATTTTCTCTTTTGTTAGTGAGTAATAAAATACACTGTTCTGCTGCAAAGCTTTATTGCCACTGGAGAGGTCTGCATTATGTAAAGAAGCTCCAGGGGCCAGGTCTGTGTTTTATATGGAGAGGGGAGAGGTGTGAGTCTCTGAGTGTGAGGGGTGGGCGATATTGCAAAATTTGTTTTCGATCTGATACCAAGTAATACAGGGCCATTAAATTAATTTTGCCAGAGGTTAGCAATCATTGTAAGGTGAGTGATAGAATTTCTATCTGCCACGTGTGAGATCTTCAATTCCCAACTGAAAAGCACACACAGACACACTTCATTTATTTATGGAGCACTTTTTTTAATGAATAATTGCTCCTCTTTCATTCAGCCATCACTACATTCATGTGTTGGTGCTGGTAGTCAGGGTGTGCAATGACTATGTTGGTTGTTCGATTGTACACAACATCGACAACAGCGGTTAAGAAACAAAGAGTGCACGCACTTAGATGTGTTCACTGTTCATGACAACTGGAAGTTGTTTACACGGACAGTTTTACTCTTTGATGAGATGAGTATAAAGTAGAAGAGAGAAACTGAAATCGATCCTATTGATGTTAAAATTGATCTTCACAAACAAGACATAGTATCTGCAGTGCCGATATTTTGGGATTGAACTGCCCACGCTTACTGTGTATTACCCAATTAGTAATGGTGACCGGTGCCTGGCAGCAGAGCACAACATAACATTCAACTGAGCCTGAGAGAGTGATGTCTGTCAGAAAACACAGGGAAACTATTGAATTGTATTTTGAAACAGATCTGCTTTTCAGCCTCTACAACCTAACTCCCAACCGTACTGAAATTAATTCAGCAGCATTTCAGAGAAATTGTGTTTCAATAAGTTTTTTTTTAAATGTGTTTAGTTCTCCCAGTGTTAAAATAAAATGTACCAAAGTACCCCAGCAAACAAACTACAGGTTTGAAAACATGAACTGATCTTCTTCACACACTCTGATGTACCACTAATCTACTGTTTAATCAAATCACAGATCACAGTTTATATGAGTTGAATAAAAGCTGTGAATTACAGTGACTATTCAAGCATTGTCATGCTCATTTTCAAATTGCCTTACACGTACAGTGTGACTTTGCTCCCCTAGTAGAGCAAAGTCACAGTCACACGTTATTTTTTTGCCCCTTTTTTGATAAAAGCTTTTGGCAGAGATGAGTCTTCCATGAATTACTGCAAATTATATGAGAAATCACTACTTTGATAGTGGTATTTTATTCTTTAACATGCTGGATTGAGTTGCACAATGAGGCTGTTTCAATGGACTCACGTGTTTTAAGCTTTCCATCACGTCATTCCTACTGCCTCTCTGTCATGACACACACACACACACACACACACACACACACACACACACACACACACACACACACACACACACACACACACACACACACACACACACACACACACACACACACACACACACAACACACACACACACAAACACACACACAGAGAGAGAGAGAGAGAGAGAGAGAGATGACTGGCAAAACAAAAGCTTTTGCAGGGACAAGTGTTGTAGTATGTCAACTCTCTATCACCTGTCAAGTACTGTTACACACAAACACGTACACACGAGAGGTCACAAACATGACTGATTGTTTATGGCCTCATCACCATGAGAGCTGTCAGTCAATGACGATGTCACTGCTTCAACAGTCCACTCCAGCCCCTCAGTGTGTCCAGCTTTTCATGTGCACAATAATCGTTCCATCTCTCTATCCCACTGTAAGACTATTGTCACCAGAGGGTCTTTTGTGAGGTAGGAGGCCTTGTTGAAGGTCCCATAGTTAATATTTATTTAAGGAAACATGCAATTAGAAAAAAAAACATACATAAAAAGTATAAATCAACTCAGTACAAACAGTAGAAAATAAAATAAAGGCACAAGCCCAACACAAGACCAACTTTCCTCCTTGGCCTCCCCAAGATAACTGAATACATCCTAACATATCCCTCAGTATGTTGTGTGTGCATCCAGTGGGTATCACAATAAAATTAGGCATACTGTGTTAATTCCACAATAGGAGATATGTAAGTTTTGGTGTAAAAAGCCTGCATACAGTATATATTGGTATCGGGTGATATCGGAAATTAAGAGTTGGACAATATCGGAATATTGGATATTGGCAGAAAAGTCAATATCAGCCATCCAGCAAGAAGCATCATGCGTCTCCATGTAGTCTAGCAGCATCTCAACACCACAGTGTATTTAGAAACATACAGCAAGAAACTTGAACAGCAGTTTAAATCCATAATCAGAATAAAGATATTACAGTTCTGCCCCAATCAGGTTACATCTTTCAAACACAGAGCAACAAGTAGGAGAGGGGCTCTGTGCAACAACATCATCCTCTCATCACTGTCCAATTAGAGAGCAATCAGTGGTCCCTTAATCTGATTCTAAAGTCTCTTTCTTATTAGACTGCATAAGAGAGTAGATGTGATGGTAGCTGGTGAGACACAGCTACACTAGAGGGAACATTTACTGTGAGGTAGGAATGAGATGAAAGATGTGAAAGAGAGAAATCAGAGAAAGAGATTTTTTAAACAAGGAAGTCATCTTCATGTTTCCATGGTGTGTAATTGCCTCAGAAAGGGCAGGCATTGTGTCAGTAATAGACAGTGAAGCATTTGGCTGAAGAGTGGAGAGCAGGACTTTGGATTTGGCAGATTCTATTGTATCTTTTCATGCATATGGGCACAATGGAGAGTTTAAACTTTGGCAAGGTGCTCACCTCTAGTTACTAAGACAGTGTGTATTACAATGTAAAGTCCCAAAATCCATTAATGCAATCCTGAAAAAGATTAGCAAATATAGCTTCATATCACACGTGAGTTCACTGACTTCTTGACTGCAGAAACGGGAAACAAGACTGGATCTGTTGCAGAGCTGTAATACTGTTTGTATGAGAGTGTTTGGCTCTCTGTGTTACTGTCTCAAAGGTTGAAGCATACAATGAATCATTTCACCATCTGCACATGTTGCTGAACTGTGTCTTTATATTACTTGAGAAAACTACAGGGAAGGTTAACTAACCTCAAAGGGTCTTGCTGTGGTTTGATTGGTCCATGCCTGAGTATGATTGTTGTGTTCAGAGCTGCTGAAACTAACTGTACCAAAGGGGAAAATGAACTAGACTCTGATTCAATTCAAACTTGCCTTCTCAGACCAGAGAAGGCAAGTATGAACAGGCCCATAAAGACTCTTGCAAATATAAAAATTGACCCGAGCCTCTGCTCAGTCAGTTATTCAGAGAGATATCTTGCAGACGTCTATAACAACGACTGAATGCTGTCTGTGTTGAGATGGCATTTCATTCATTTGTTTCTAAATGTGAACATGGTCATTTAAAGTAAATGTAGACTGAGAATACAGCAACAGGGCAGAAGAGGGTAAAGGATGGGAGGTTCAGACTACTGACTGATTAAAATGACATTGAATGTGTCAGATGTGATGCTGTAGAGAAATTTCATATCCTTTCCTCTTGCACACTGTTCTTAATGGGCGTGATTTATAAACCTAATGAAAACCTCTAAAATGTCATTGTAGATGACTCCAGTATGTCAGACAGAACAATGACAGATAAGCTTCTTTACTGAATGAAGCTATGCATTTAATTTATTTTCAAACAATCACATAGCACAGTTCAGGAACTAACAGGGACATCTGCTATACCTGACCCTGAAATCACAAAAGAAGACAGATAATCAAAGAGGAAAAATAGATACACAAGTTTAAGACACCCTGATCCTTACATAAAGACAAAAACATTCCATATCAGTGTGCACACACTCCACATAACAAAGGGTGAAGCTGTGAGCCAGCTGGCATGTTCTGTACAAGAGGAAAATAGGCTGTGACAGACATTACTGCAGCACATACACTGAATAAGAAAGTAGCCTTTGCTTTTTCAATCACTCTCAAGGTTACACCTACTGTACATGCTAACTTTGTGTAAAGGAAGGAAGGAATGAGAGAAGGAAGGATCGGGAGAAGAAAGAACGGAGGAATGAAAGAAAATATATGGACCCTGCACAATGTGCACCAGCCTTGTAGCAATGGGGTTGAAATATGACCCTCAGCTCCACATATTGTACACCCACTCTCCCAATATGGCACCCACTCCCCTTTTACAGCACCCATTCCTCTCTTTATTGCACTCATTCTTTAGCACCCAGGGAGTCATCCAGAAAGATTCATTCCACTAGCTGCCAACAAAAAATGTATTTTGCTCCCAATGGTGGTCTTATTTTACTGCTGAACTGATGCAAGACAAATTTTGCTGTCATTGCATCTCTTTATGCTAGGAGACTCTGGAGCATCATTCACAAAACCCAAAACCAAAAGCCAACAAGGAAGAGCGGAGCTCAAGTTTGCTTCTTGCTCTCATAATGCTTCATTTTACTGATGATTTACTTTTGAGACACCTGCTGTTGTGCCCTTAAGCAAGACACCAAATTTAATAGCTTCAGTAAACATCCAATGGAGGAGAAAAATAACTTTATCTAAATTCAAATTGCAGTGAGTAGCCTCAGGTAAGGGCATCTGTGGTGGGAATGCAGGAGTCATTAGAGGGAAACTCAGAAAAAAACAGCAGCTTAAGTAGCCCAAAAAAACAGCCCAAACACAGACTGTAATGCCAAAATCTATCTGCTGATGAGGATTAGTTGCCCAGAATATTTTTTGCAATAACGAAGCAGCTTTTGTTTTTTGTTTTTTTAAAGCTTAAAAGCATGTTTCGCGGGGACAATCTGCCACCTTCTCTTGGATTTTAAGTGATATTAACAATATTTGTGGTTGGTTTGTTAGTTGGGAATTCATGTCTCCATTCTAGTTTCCAACTGTTCTGTCATTTAGCATTTATAGTAAACACAAATTGGTAGCGATAGTAACTATGTGCCCTGTTCATGTAGGCAGTAAATCATATCAGGTCATGTGACATCATGCAGCTTGTTAACTTGACCAGCAGGCTACTCTGAAAATAACGATGCAACAAACTTGGGATATTCATAAATCCGCACTAGAAGATATAGATAACCCAGATATTATTTTGGAGTTTGGTACTGAGTAGTAACATTTAACTTTACCTGCCGGTCTGGAGCAGCAGCAGAACTCAACAAGACATTGTTTTAACCAGAAAGAGTTTAACCATCATATAGAAGATGGTGCACAGGTTTTGTTGTACCCTGATGCTAAGAGAGAGTGTGTGGAAGAATATGAAAAATGGGTAGGTGTGGCAGCAAACACTTCAGGGTGTCGGGTCAGGACACTAATTGTGATAATTCAGGTGAGAGTGTAGGGGGAAAAAAGATGAGGAGTCCAGGTAGATATTTGACCATTTATCTAGTCATTTGAACTTTTGTGCGTGTGGTTGTTGCCGTGGTGAGAAACAGTCAAGTCCTGCCGTCGTCTCTCTGTATCACTCGCTCTACAGGTGCAGGCAAGTAGAGCGAGTGATGCATTTGTGTACACAGAGCAACGTCGGAAATCAGAGACTCCAGCGAACAGTGCATGGGAGCACAGCCTTTTTTACAGAGAGTGTGGGATCACACAAGTCTTCTCTGTATACATGCTTCCCCATTCATTTCTTTGTTACGCTGATGATACCCAGATATACCTCCTTGTAAGATCCAATGATCAATGCTTCTTAAACTACCTTAGGGATTGACCCATGACATAGACAAAGTTATTCATGCTTCTATTTCCTGTCATCTTGATTATTGCAGCTCCTGATATTCAGGTGTCTGACATCTCTGTCCCATGCAGTTTGTCCAAAATTCTTACTGCCACCAGAAAGCGAGATAACACATTTAACCCTGTCTTGACCTCTCTTTAGTGGATTCCAGTCCAACAGAAAATTGAGTTAAAAGGTTGTGATGTTTGTTTTTCAAGTCCCTTAATGGGTTACCCCCTTCACATCTCTGATCCCCTGCATCCTGGAGTGTCCTGCAGGTCTCTCAGATCAGCTGGTCAAAAGCTAGAGGCTATCACATGGCCCAGACTAAAGTGTAAAGGTGACAGCGGTTTGCGATTGCAGCCCCAACACCCATAGCTCTTTACAACTACTTACTACTCTTTAGCATTTGATTCTATTTGAAACTTGTATGTGTTTTATATAATGTATCTACTTTATTTTATTTTTACTTGTGTCTCTGTGCTATGTTGATTTTTGTTTTTGATGGTGTTGTTGCTCATTTGATCTTTGACCTTAACCTCAAGTTGGATCAATGCAACCATGGAATAATGGACAGAAAATTCCTTTTTTTAAAGTCAGTATTATCTAAGCATGTTTTGTAAAAATTGTGTTCATGTATTAAACCCTATTTTCAAGGATATGAAATCTTCTAACCAAACATTAGGTATATTGGGTTTTTTATACATATTACTTCTTTCCTCCTTCATATGGGGGTTTGCCAGCATCTCAAGTCAAGTCAAGTCAAGCTTTATTTATAAAAAACACATTTAAAAACAACCTCAGTTGAACCAAAGTGCTGCACAGTTATTAAAATATAATATAATCACACACACACATATAATAATAAATAAAAACAATAAAGGAATAGTAAGGGCTCAATTTAAAAACTAAAATTAGAATAAAAATAAATAAAAAGAGTAAAAATATTGGTAATTATAAGGTAAATGAATTGAATTTTCATTTTTGGGTAAAACATTCCTTTAAAACAGTTTGAGATGTTTACTGAGGTATGTCTTTAATCATTTCATCAATCATTCATTTACAGTATAATTGGCAGGACTGCTCCTTTTAAGGTGCATCCATTGTTGTTTGCGTCTTAGAGGTGATGATTCCTCTAAATGTTTCCTAGATTCAAGGAGGGATTTTCAACATTAGATATCATTCATTCTTTGGAGCAGCATGCATTCATATTCAGGGTCTTTATGTGCTAAAGTGTGGAACAGCTGACATTTGCTACAATGGAGGAAATCTTTGAGGTTCAGCTCAGTGAAAAAGGCAGAACAAGACAACAGGGATAAAGAAGAGTACTAGGATTCTGGAGAAAGTATCTTCATGACACAGAGGGGTTTGTTTTAATGACAACAATTGTTTTTCATAACTAAACTCAATACATCTTTTATCAGATGTAATGATTAATTTGACTCTATTTTAAAGCCCACTGTCTTATGTCAGTGCAGAGTGTGAGACTGTGTGTCTTCCTCTCATCTGAGCATGTTCAACTGCTAGTTTGCCAGAATGTTAACATAGGCAAAGCTTTGCTTCAGCCTTCAGCCTTAAAACTCAACAGATAAAGATGCAGGTGCGGATATCACCATAGATATAGCTACGAATGGGCAAAGGACAACTGTCATGGTGACGCTTTTCGTTATGACACACGTTCAGCCAATGGAACTGGGAAATCTGCATTTCCAAATGTGAACTCTGTTTATTGCAATACAACTTGACATCTTGCCCTCTGTGAGTTCATATCTAAATTCCCATGACAAATCTGGCGATGAGGATGGGATGTCAGCATGTGAATCAGTGATGGCTCATCGCTGAGGGAAAAAGGAAGTCAGGAACCCTGTCAAGCTCCAAGCTTCCCCTCCAATCAACATCCCGGTGGGTCGTCCCGAGGTGTTGAATCTGGCACTGGGTCACTGAAGACATCTCGAAAACGGTGAATTGACTCAGAGGAATTGCCCCGGTGAGAGAAAAAACAATTCTGTGATTTTTGTTCAGAGTGAAATCTGCACCTCTTTTACATTTGAGAGCAGTGAAACAGCTTGAATACTGTGTTCTTTTGGCCTGATCATTTTGTGTAGATGATACTCTTTGGGTTTTATGGCTTAAATTCAACCCATATTACTCAAAAGGCATCATTCAAAATTGTCTTTTTTTTTTACATTCAATGAAATGATTGTAGCCGTTGTAGGTGATAGGGGACCATAGTGATATAGTGTTTTCTGAAATAGAAGTAGGAGTCAGTTTGTGTGTGGTGTGTGGGAGATAGTTGGAAAAAAGAAGGAAAAGGCAGGACAGGTCTATTTATGTAGTGCATTTCAACAGGGAAGCACCTCAAATTGCTTCTCACATAACATTGAAAGCATTAAGACAAAATGTGAAAGTGACATATTTAAAGGATGATCTTAAGGAATATGGTCTTGACTTGCTCATATGAAAGGTGTTGATTTGATATTGGAATAATTAAAAGTTAGGTTACAGAAAGGGAAGTCACTGCTTTTTCTATTGTTCCTGTTCCCACGGTGCATTGTTAAATATTGTCCCAACCTGCAAAATCGACAGTGTCTTACTGCTGTTTTTAAAAATACATCATAAAGCTGTTTTCTACTGTGACAGTAAAATACTGACTGGTCTGAAGATTGTGGTTTATAACTATTTATAAATACAATGTAATTAATCATTCTGAGCTATTTCACCAACCAAAGTTGACAGTGATGTGATTATCAGTTTTGTGATTGAGCACAATATTATTAAAACAAATCTGTGTAATGAATATCAATGATTTGATTTAATACAACACCTGCACTCTTTTTTTAACAAATAAAGCAGGTGTTCATGCTTGTATTCATCCCCACCCTCAACGAGACACACAGAGGAGCTCCAGCAGACTTTTTCCCCTCTATCCTTCTGTGTTCATTCAGCTAAGGTGCTGTAAAAGACCCTAAAGAGTAAAACCTTCTGCTTTCTGAAAACTCTATTAAGGATGAAAGCCCTTGTTCATTAATGACTGATGAGAAGCTTATGAATGCAAAATAGATTGTAGTTCAAAAGTTTGGTATTAAGGCTGATTGCGGGAGTATGAGCAGCGTGTAAATGCTGAGGTTCACTATATGTGCAAGACATATGTTGAACAAAGCGGTAGCCAGTTTATAGTCTGGGTAAGAGAATTCAGCTTTCTTCCAGAAGAGAGTCTCAACTCAAGACAGCTGAAACAATTAAAAAAAGGAAAATGGAAGAAATAAAAAAGGGGGATGAAAGTAAGCAGGATGCCAAATCACAATAAATAAATGAATAAATAAAGTTCATTACATTAAGTGGAGAATGGAAAGCATTTACACCGTGGCAGGAAGTGCTAAAATAAAAGAGATGAAAAAATATTGAAGCAGTACAACAAAAACCAACAGAAGGAGTAGCAGAAATAGGCCAAGGAGGGGCTTCTAACAAGTCTGTCCGGTGCGCGTGCACATGAGATCCTGTCTGAGATGCTGCCCTGCCACAACGTCATAAGCCACAACAACAACCCTCAAGAAGAAGAAGGCCACAATCCTCCACCATACCCCAGTCAAGGAATCCATATAACATGGAGTGTGTTCAGACTGTGGACACACAGAGACATGGTAAGAGTGGGTGAAGGACTGTCAAATGTACTAGAAGATGCAAACAGCGGTCTCACAAGACAACCAAGATGATGCCATTGGAAACACATCTGAAATCCTACTTGATCCGAGGACTGCTTCTGGAGATACAGTCCAAAGTAGGGATACATTGTATTGATTGTAATACAGAAAGATTGGTAGCTGTTAAGACATATGCTGTCCATTCTGGAAGAAGATTGAGAGACAATGAAGACAAACAAAAAAAAAAAAAAAAGATTGTGCAACTGGCCAGGTTCCAAGATAAGTCACAAGGAGTGATGACAATGCACCAACCACAAAGTCACATCCATGACTGTGGCAAGGGATGACACTACTGGTAAGGATGACTAGGCAGAAACAGACGGAAAGTAAAACAGAAAAAACACAGAAGACAAAGAAAAAGGAAAAAGGAAAAGGAAAAAGGTGGAGACATAGTAAGACCACAGACACAAACACAGGAACTCTTACAAACACTGATACAAACCGTAATTAGGTCAAGAAGCCATTAAGATAATTATCAGAAAAAAGAGAGGAGCCAATGACAGCAAAAATACAGACAAATCAAGTTTCTATGTATCTTTTCATAAAGCCGATGCCCACTGTTACACTGCAGATTTCAGACCATTTTTTTGTTTTGTAAAATCAGGGACAACAGAATAGTAATGATTGTAAGAGGTTTGATTTGACTCCAGCTCCAAAACAAAAATAGTGGTAGAACACTGGTAACAATGGGAGATAGTAGCAATACTGTCAGAGAATGGTACACTGTTCCTCTACCAGTACAAGACAATGATGGAAAGAGATCTTGTGTGTAATTGGGACATACTGCACAGTGACGATGACAGCAAACTGACAGGTCATGAAATATTATACAACAGTGACCACAGAGATCGCCAAAAGAAACAAGCACAAACCAACACACAAATATACAGAAATAGTCAAAATGACAAGATGAGTGGTTGTGAGGACACCTGAAATGGTTCTGCAAGGTAGCAGGCAAAAAAAAAAAAAAAAAAAAAACAATTTCTGGTTGACCATTAGGACTGCTGTACTGTAAAAACAGGCTGAATTTCCAAATCCTCCAAAATTTAGTGGTGGTTACAATCACCACAGAAGATTGAGATATAGAAGAATGGTTTAAAGTCACTGGAGTATCATGTTTCACAGGCCAGTATGTGCAATTTGAATGTTCCACACTAATGTACATGTTTTCAACCTTAGAACTGCTTGAAAAAATAAACACAGAAACAGGAAGTCCAGTACAAAAAGCAAGCTAATTTATACTGCACCACACGTATCTCAAATGAACAGGATGAGGCATATGAACAGGAAGGGCTTAAAACAGGTGCAGAATGTGACAGACTGAGTATGAGGTGGTTGTGTTGGAAATAAGACATGTATACAGCAGGAGTGAAAGTACTAGAAGACCTTTGAATCATTGTTTTGGTCAGACGAGAGATTGAAGGCAAAGATGTGTACACTTCCAACGAGAAGGTCTGCACAGTAAAAGATTAAAAAAAAAATCTAATAACAACTGACTCCCTAGAGCTGATAGTCTATCTGGGATGAAAAATAAGTATGATGTCTGTCCGATTAATGCAACCAATTGAAATTGTTTCAATATCAGAATACAGACCATGTAAAGATCAATATCAATAGAAACTAGACGCTCTAGAGAAAGCAGAAGCTCTAGGGGGTTCAACACCAGCTATTAACTCACACTTGAAAGCAGGAATTATTGTTACACGTGGAACCTCACCAGTCAGAGCACACATATTTCAAGAGATGCGTTTACAGATTTATACAAAAGACCTGTAGATGGTGAATACTAGTATATGCTCATGCACGTAATGTTCTCAAAATGTACACATTACTTCATCACAGGTTTCATCAGCTAGTTAGTGGTTTTTCCGTACAATCTGCTAGGGAGAGAGCATATAATATAATATAAAGTGTGATAATGGTCACCAAGCAAGTATGAGCAAATTACAGGCAGGTGACAGGTGACCTTTCTGGGGCGTGATCATTTGCTACACGTTCCCAAAAAGTGTAGCAGCTATGTATGAAAAATATTCCAAACAAACAATGAAGCAGGTAATGTCATATCTAGGGATTACCTCATGTGGTGCTCGTTAGTTGTATGCTTTATGGTAGAGAACTGACTTCACTTCAGAAAGTGACAGGGACTTCTACTGATTTAAATTGGTCCCTACAGAGCACACCGACCTTAGGGCTACCTGACATGACCAAGCCACACAGTGACAAATTCAGACCAATAGCATATTCTCATCAAAATTTGACAGTGGCTATCTGCCTAAAAGCAGTAGCACCTGCAAAAACAACATCTAGAGACTTGGCAGGCTACAAGAACCTATCAACGATGGTACCACATTCTGTGTCAATCATTCTGTTAGAACAGAAAACTACTCATCTCTCTGCAGCAAGGTGGTTAAGATATTGTGAAATGTTTTTGGGAATACCAATCATCACAATGATAAAAGGTAGGGTACCTAACCCTTAAATTCTTCTCCTCACTGCAAAAGAAGGACAGCCCACCAATGCGTAGTGGCAACAAATGAAGTCTGCAAGCCCGAAAAGCCAGACCTCAAAGACATACCACTGCTCAATGCAGAGTTGGAGCTGTTCATGGATGGCTCAGCATCCAAAGAGGTCAAAAGAGCAGGTTATGAAGCAGTAACATCACATGAGACACAAGGGGAAGCACTGCCCACACACTTCTCTGCTCAGACAGTAGCGCTAAAAGCACTCAGAAGCATACAAATTGGCTAAGGGAAAAACAGCTCCTATAGATATAGCAGGTATTCTTTGGGGTGTTACTGGTAGGAGATTCTGTAATGTTATCTGAACAACTGAAAATATGCTAAGGCGCACAAATACAACATAAACTGTCTTTACAGGAAATATAAGAACATATACACTGGGAAACCACATTACAACTTACTGGCAACACTTGGTTAATATTAGAACTGACAGGAGTTGCTGAACCAAAAACCACCATTGGGCTAAAGAACCTACAAACTAACATGGCAAACCAAATATGAATGAGTAAACAGTTAACATCTTCATTTAAACACTGCATGTGCCTCAAACACACTTTGAGCAGACATTCAACATCTTGACTGCATTTTCCACAGACTGCCTTCCTGTACTCCAGGTTTTTCTGCTGTGTATAATTTAATTATGACTTGACGTAGTGGTAAGATCACACACACTAACAAATGTTAGAATGTTTAAACATAAAGGTATTGGAAATGATTGCATTTCAACGGGTAAATTCAAGCCACACAGACTTCACCCAAAGTGATTTTGTTGCCTAAACCTAAACACAGGCAGGACTCAGGATGCAAACATTGTCAGAGTCCTGCATACTGTATGCCCTCCATCCACCCCAGCCTCTTGGCAAGCAATCACATTTGCCAAAGCAACATAACTGGAAATGCAATCTATTTGTATATGTACGTAATTTCAAGGAGAAATGGCTGCATGTAACACTACTGTGTCTTTCCTTTCAGGGAAGAGTGCCACTGTGTCTCATTTAGATCAATTTTCACTCATTACTCCTTCAGCTCATCATTTTGTCCGAGCTAATTCAGACATAAACAAGCATACAACTGGGTTGTCAGCCTTTTCACATTGTTGATTACAGGAGATATCTGATGACGCACATTCCCGCAGTATCTCCATGGAAACAATTAAATCAACTCCATAAAGCAATTATTGAGCATGTTTGTCAAAGACTCAGATGTTGCTTGTGTGGTTTCTGATTTTGAGGGCAATCAGACAGATTCTACATATCATTTATTTATCATAAGTGAACTGAACTCAGACTGAGAAAATATATATTAGCGTTCTTCATTTTAGAGAAATATATAATTATCACAGTTTTGCTCTCTAGTACCTGCCACTCTGGTTAATTTCCATTCACCAATTCCTCTTTGAGTTCTGTTTCTACTGTGTTCTCCGCCTCTGCCATGTTGTTTACATCTATGCTCCCCTAGCAGTGCCGTAAACGAGTGTTTGTGGGTGACCTAAAAATGCTACCGCAAAGTAGTAGTGTTGCTGCAGTTATATTAGCCTTCATTCATTGTTCATACAACATGAACTCTCGTAATACATTTGGATTATCCGATGGTCATTCCGACATTGAGTTGTACTTTACACTGCGTACCATAGTAACGTTAACGTTGGTGTAGCAAAATTACTACAATATATATCATAATATCGCACAGCACTACCAGTATATATACTACTGTTGTCCACCCACTCCTGGCTATATTGTCTCTGCCTATAATGCCAGACCTTCCAGCACTTGTTTATGGACTGATTCCCTGGTGTTGACTCGGCTTGTCTCTGACCTCCTCTCCTCGTCTCTGCCCCGGTAACAAAACAGCCTTCTGTCCCTGACCATGAATATTGCCTGTCAACTTCCTGGTTCCTGTCAGCCTGTGGCTCTGTGGCGTCATCTGGCTTCAGCATTGTCAAGAGAGCCCAGAGACCTTTGCCTGGTTGAACACCTCATTTATATGAGTGCTACTGGCGTAACCTTCGCTCTGCCTGCTTACCTGCCGCTGACTGTGCTTCTTAGGTGACCCTGAACCTAGCCTGTCCCCTTGTGCATTCTGCCAAATACATGTTCAGTTACCTTGCTGACTGAACAATAAAGATCTTTTCAAACTGCTCCCTGATGTTGTACTGCACTTGGGTCCAACCACCTCCATACCCATTACAATCATTTAGAGACATTTTTGTTTTATTCAACCAAGTTTGCAGTTTCATATTTCAGCCCTGCAGTCATCACCAGAAAAAAATGTAATAGTGTATCTGATCACAGTGCAGTGAGAGCATTTCTCATCTTTGGTGTAAATATCAGTCTCTCCTTTTGATCTGTAGAGCAGAGCTCACAGTGGGATTAAAAAATTGTGTTTGACTGCAGGAAAGAACAAACACCTTTCAGCAAATGTATGTCGTTCCTTTTATGTGAAGGTTTTCTCTGCTTAGATGATGACTTGACATTCAAACTAAAAGTCAGTGCTCACATCAGTACAGGATCAAGGGTGAGTGCATATTTTGTCCTTTAACTAACCATTCCAACCTGCTTTCTTTTAGTAATCAAATGAAACTATGTTCCCTGACATCTGTGGGAGGCACACATGAAACAGTCAACACAAAAACAATAGCAGCATTATCCAGATGAGTTTACCAACGCATGAAACTAAATGACAAATGTTCAATATAACACGTTGAAACACATCCAGTGGGTATATCAAAATTTCAGTTACCTACCCTTTAACTCATTTTTTCAGTTTAATAGCAAACAGTGGTACCATTAGTGTCTGCCATTTAATGTAATTCAATTTTTTATTTTTTTAGCATTCCACCTTTTTTCTGCAGAAGCTGAAACTGAAAAGCCTCTAAACTGAGGTGAACGTCTCTGTGGGAACTTCACATCATTTATTTATCAGTATGTGTGAGTGCAGCTTGCAGCCGTGCTCATCCCTGAGGCCATTTTAAATGCTTCCCAGCAGGAATATCATATCTTTTGACCAATACAGGCAGCTCTGCTTACTGTGTCTGTAATCTCATCTGTTATATGTTTTTATTTTTATTTTTTAAAGCCCCACTGGGACCTTGAGAGAATCTGCTTCACAAAACATGACAGGTTGTAGAGCACTCGCCAAATGTGTCCTATTTCTGATTGGTGTTCCTGGGCAGGTGGACCTTGTGGCATGTATTCTCCCCCTTGTGTTCAAATATGTTAGAGCACCACACAATGTTGTCCTTCTTCCCCTCTCCACCATCCTCACCATCAATCAAGCTCCTGTTGGTTGACATGTATTCCATTAGACATCTAGCTGGCTCTCATCTACACAAACAGCAGGGTGATTTGAGCCTGGACTGACACACCCACACAAGTCAACCAGCTAAAGCTACTTTACACTGAGGACAGATTAAAACATGCCCCCCCCCCCCCACACACACACACACAAAAGGCTAAAGTAATTATGACCTGGGAAGTGATGCAGTTAATTTTATGTCAATATAGGTTGACAGTTTGCCTGTTTTTAGAATCCTTTGCTGCAGGAGATAGATGTTAGCTTCACACTTCTAACTGTAAGCCAGGATATTTAAAAGTGAAAAACCCAAATCTTGATCTTTCAATAACCCCAACCAATTGTTTGTTGTGCCTTAACCTAACCAGGACTTACCCACAGCGTTGTCACACCATCAATTATCATCATCATTAGTTTTAACAGTGATTTGTAACTGTTTTTGAAAGCAGCATATAACACTCCTATTATATAAAGCAGCATATTATGCTCATATGGGTCATTCTGGACTGCAGGTACAATCAACCTATATATGTGGACGTTTAATTATGAGAATGGTAAGGATTTACAAGAGTCATTGTAGCAGCACAAACCACCTTTGATCTTCAAACCATGCCAACCAGACAGGAAGAGAGAAGAGCTGTAAGGCCAACTTCAATAACAAGTAATAAAAACCGACAAATGACCACTAGGTTTATACTCAGACATTTCTCAGCTCTAACAAGACACCTGGAGCAAATGATCAACTATAGATACTGATGTTAGAGGCTAGAGTCAACTGTTCTGGATTGTAAAAACCATCAGAGTGAAATTAATCACAGAGGGTTTGTGGTTTTACAGTTCACTGGAGAGAATTGTTTTTTATAGTCTCATAAACTACAAGAGTAGAAACAACTTTTTATCTGCATGTAAACATGAACTAAAGAATTTCAACTTTTTATTAAAGCTCTGTTGTTACACTATATATCCGTATTTATGTCCTCCAGAGAGACTAACAGCTGGCTATGTGCCCTGTTTTTTATTATTAACAATGAATGAAAGAATCACCAATATCTGGCTTTAAATCAAAGCAATTTTTCTCATGAAGATTAACAATCAAATACTATTTCCAAGCCTTAAAATGAATTACTGAAGACCGATCATGTGGAATATTTGCATGTTTCAAACAAGAAAAGTCATGAATTTCTATCATGTTTGACCAACAACCCTGAATATGAGAAGTGACATATCACTCCAACCATTGTATGATACATGACACAGAACAAAATGATGATGAATGAACATTTTTATGCAAGGGTGATCTCTCCCTCAATACCACAGAAGTAAAGGGGACTAATAGTTTATGTAGAGTACAGTATGTAGAGTTTATGCATCTCATGTATCTGCTGCTGGTCTGGTTGATTTATGTTAAGAAACTCACTTTGCACATGGACATGTTTTTTTTTTGTTTTGAAATCCTAAAAGAAAGTATTGACTATTAGTACCAATACTGCCTACATTATTATATTAAATGGTTGAACTATAAACAAATTGAATGATGTGACAAAAATGTATTGTTCTGGGTGAACCCCTGACAAGTCATCATTCAGGTGCAGATTGAACAGTTCTAGAGTAACACATTCTATTGTGCACAGGTAATTACGTTAACACATCTGTAGAAAACCAGAAACAAAAGGTATTGAAACCTACCTATCAGTCTAATGGAATCTCTGATTACAGTCAATTCCTCTGGGTTTTATACAGCCGTTTTGCAATCAGAGACTTATCACTGTAGGGGGAAACAAGTTGGATTCCCTCATTAGAGAGAAAGTTCACAGTAATTAGAGTTGAGTCCACTCACGTCTTCTACTTGAACACCATGTTGAAAAGTTTCTGACCTCCAGGTGTCTTGATTTATAATTAATGTCTACATCACTGTGTTTCTGTCCTCCAGCAAGACATGCTGTTATGTTTGACTGTAAAACACTTTGGAGCTATTTTAATTTCTGAGGAGAAAGTGTAAGAAACTTAGGTTTGAAGTTGTTGAAGTAGAAGTAGGACACATGTCAGTACATCACTTTTTTTTGTTTAGTTTTGTTGTGGTCGCTGTTGTCATTGTTGTTAAAATATGAATTTTAAAAAATGGTACATTATGTATTATATGTATAATATGTATTATTTTATGTGTATACTGGAATCTAACAAGCTGTATATTTGTTTCTGGGAGTGATATTTGATGTATACCAGTCACATTTTTCAGCTACAGAAGTTGCACTTCCAAAGGCTGTACATGTCAAGCAATGTGCAGTCATCACCATCAGATATCATCAATATCTAATACTAAAATAAACTCAGGAGATGCCTTAGGGGGAAATAGATTTAAGTCAGAACAACACATCTCCATAAATAAATGACCACATAGGTCCATTGTACATGCACTCCAGACCGACCCATAAGAGTGTTTGCAGAGCATCGGAGTGCAACATGCCACTTTGTGTGTGACATAAAACATAAGGTTCGGTAAGTTTTAGTCACAAAAACCACTTAGTTAGTGAAAGGGAAAGATCATGGATAGGGGAAAGATATCACTTGAAGTGTGGTTTCTAAGCTGTGCACTGGTAGCCTTTGACTTTCCTCCTCTATTCCATTAAAGGAACATTTGTTTTCCTGCAGGTGATCGCTGTCTATTGAATTCTGGCTCCAAAGGCACATGGTGAGTGGGCTGGGAAACCACAAATTTCATCATCATCACTTTCCTCCCTTAAAATGTCCATGAGGTTTTTTCCTGCCCAATTCATGCATATCCTTTACTGTAGGGTGAGAGGATTTTAAGTGAATCATACACAAAATCTTCCTCTCTTCTCCACTGCCCTGCACAACATCATAGTTGACACATTTTATTTAACCTTTATTTAACCAGGAAGTCAAACTGAGATTAAAACCTCTTTTGCAAGCGAGACCTGGCCAAGACAGGCTCAGTTAGCAGCTTCACATACAACGGGACAACAACAGCAACAACAACAACAGAATAACAAAATATGAAGTGCAAAACGAAATGTAAAGTGCAAAAAACAAATAACAAAAACAGCAATAATATCAATTGTTCAGTTAAAACAACTGCAACTAGAAGTGAGAATGTCTCATATCCTACATTTAAAATCAGTTAAAGGGACAGAGGTTCCTAGTCTCAGTTTAGACAGGTCCAACCTGTGCACCTACTCAGCATGGCCTTGCCACCTGGAAGCCAGTTTTACAGTGAATGATCTTTCTGCTTTTGAGTGCAAACAGAGCCAGACTATGTCCTTTTCCTTTAACTGTTGGACTTTGTAGATTTTCATAATTCCAGTGCCTTTGATAAGGTTGTGACATCCTGAATTCTGGCATTGGCATAAGCCATCTGTAACAGTATTGAATTTCCCCTTCGTACTCCACATTTAAAGTAAATTCTTGTTGCCACAGGGCCAAACAAGTGAAGTTTGCACTGGGTCTTTGGGTATTAAAGACCTACGGCAAGGCTGAGTGGTCTGTGACAACAGTGAATAATCTTCCCTCCAGGTAATATCTCCACCTTTCCAATGCACACACAACACCCAACAATTCCTTTGCAGCTGCAGAGCAATTGTGCTCTACTTTATCCAGCATCCTGCTGCTATATATCAGGACTTCCTCCATCCCCATCCCTGTTTGTTGGGCAAGCATAGCCCCAAGGCCATCCTATATCACAGCCATTTCTGTGATATAGGATAAGTTTAGGACAAACCAATGGTGCCAGCCTCTCTGCACTTCTGAAAAACATGGGATTTCTTGAAAACATGCAATAAGAATAACAGACTTTTTTTGGCTTATTGCAAGCTAACAGATGAAATTTCACTTCCACTGATGAGTAGATTGTGTGCCATTTCAATTTGAAATGCTAGCATATTCCCTGAGTTGACCGGTGAGTGGTGGTATGTGTGATGCAAGGAATGTGTGCCTAAAGGCTCTGATTGCGGCGACCTTAAATTGACGTAGTTTGAACTACGTCACTTCCTCAGGTCATAATTACTACGGCCACTAGATGGTGTAAATAACTATAATTTTTGCCTGCTGAATTTTAAACATGTGTGGTTGCTTTTCTTGGAGGACAGGCTGGTCAGAATAATCTTTAAATGTTAATTTTTTGCTCAATCAAACATCAAAAGTGCTTTAATCTTCTGTCTATCTTAACATTGTGAGTCAAAAACACTGTATGATCTGTGTTTTTACTGAAGCACTACTGTTGATTTAAGGATTGTACCATTGGCATTTATGCATTTATAAAACATGTTTCTCTTATCATGCAGGGGAAAAGCACTTACTTTGGCACTGGCTGGTCATCTCAAGAGATAAAGAGCTGAATTAAATGTAAATATCAAAACATTTCAAAATTATAGTAAATTGAATAGAAGAGCATTGAATAAAGTTCAGTCCTTTGCATTGGCACACACAGTAACTATAAGATGAATGACGCACTTGTTCTTATTTCTATGGGACCAAATATTCTACCAAAATGCCTGTACATACCAACATTTCCACACACTGGAGTCTTATCCACATTACCACTTAACGTGTGGAAGAGAGACCAACTAGGATACAGTACTGGTCAAAAGTTTGGACACACTTTCCCATTTTTCCATGTTCCGTGCTTAACTGCATGCAGCAGCAATCGTGTGTTGGTTGGTTGTGAGTGCTTTCAAAATGTGGATGACCTACAATCAATACAGTGTCTGAACATATCCTGTGTAGAAAGACAGAGCTGAAGCTGTTGTTCTGCTAAAACGCTGCTTTCACTTCTCAGCATCTTTTGTATAAAAGGTAACAGCTCTTGCTGGATATGGTCCTCAAGCAGATCATCACTTCGGGTAAAATAATGTGCTTCGTTTAATGACTGCCTCTTAATTACTTTGGGTTCACCACACAATGCTTAGACTGTATTTATGTCTGGATCTAAACAACATCTGGCTTCTTTGAAGTGCTTTAGGGTTTGCTGATGATTCAGAGCTTGATGAGGCTAAAGTCAATACTGTGTCTGCAGTATTTCATTTGGAAGAGAGCATGCAGAGGCTGTAATGATTTCTCCTACTTGTTCTTAACAAGATGAAAATAAATTGGATGAGTTAATCAGTTTTATTAGCCAGCAGGTTTAAAATCCATTGTCTGTATGTAGACACACTGCTGATGTTACAGAGCTGTCTTGCTCTGTCTCATTCGGAAAGAGTCTCTCTCCACCTGAACAAGCCCTGCCTCACAAAGCTTACCCAGTTGTTTACAAGAGTCTTGATGTCGCTGTCTGCAAGTCTACCGTATCACCGCAGAGGTCAGTTTTAATGAGCCACTTGTCTGGAAGGAAATGGCTCAAATAGCTCCTCAAGTACACAAAGATTTAAAAAAAAAAAAAAAAGAAATGGGGAGGGCAAGATGTGCCAAAACTGCAGTGTGTCTGGTTCAGATTATGTTTAAAATCTGTTCTATCATTAAATATTAACCCTTGTTAACTGTCCGCCTGTCTGTTACACGATGTAAATTATATTTTGCTTGACCCTGTTAACAGTTTCCTTCTCATCCTCTGTCACAGCCAGAGAAATTACACAGCTGGGGACAGTCTGTTTAACCTGTGCATGTTATCACTGAATACACTGTCTACATCTGCATTTCACTTACATGTCAGAGGAGCAGATTGTTTGCCATCATCACAGAGCTCAGCTGAAATTCATACAACACACACAGCAATGAAAGATAAAGAGATCAAAGAGGCAGAGCCTTTGGGTTGCTTAAAAGCAGAGGTTGTATGTGAGTGGACATGCAGGCGTGTGTTGACATTTACTGATGTTGTAGAGTGTCTGAAACCAAAAAAAGAGACAGATATATTCTCCAGGGACTCATTCAGAATATCTCACTGGTGCATTTGTGAGTAATCATGTAACACGTTTAGTTTTACAGCCCAACGCAAAATATTTCTTTCCCAAAACAGTGAAAACATGCTACATTAAATTAACACATATGCACAACTACCAACATCAACACTTCTGTGCTGGAATGTGTAATCATCATATGTCATTTGTCAGACCTCTCCCACCACTGAACTTGCACAACATCAGATCCTCCATTGTCCAGCATGCAAAGACTCTCCATTTCAAGACTGGCTTGAACAAACTAAATTCAGGATATGACTTGATGCCATTTCAGAATGCAGTGTAACACATCAGCCCATCAGCAAATTGTATAATACAAAATACACAAGAGCAAAACAGACATTTACGGGACACAATCTAACATCTCATTATTATAAGAAAGTCATGTTTTACCTGAATTTTGGGATCCCCAAAAGTAGATTCAGGGTGAAGAGGAACAGGAAACAGCATACCATAAAAAAAGAGGGAGAAAGAAAAGAAAATAGCTGAAAGGTTGGAAGCAAACCCAGAATCGTTATAATGTTATTGCAGCACAGAAACACATATTGAGTATAATTATAATAATTCAAGAAATGTAGAAAATAAGGTGGTGGGAAAATTAAAATTACTTGAGCGAAATGTCAGTCGATAAAAATAGTGTTATATTTATTTATTGCAATAACATTGGAAAATATTCCCCTCACATAATGCCTTTATACTTCTACTCTGAGAATATGATGATTGTGTGCAGTGTGTGTATGTAGTGTTTCTTCACCAGCACTCCACCTTCCTACATCACGTTTTAAATTGACTATTAATTCCAAGGTGTGTTTTTGGCAGCTCATATTTTAACTTTCACAAGTGCAACAGCATCAAAAGATTGTATCATTAAATTAAATGACAACATCATGTACTACGATAAGTATTGTGCAGTGTTCATCAGAACTGAAAATTCTGATGAACACTGCATATATAAAATGATGTAAATGGTGTGTGCTTGTGATACAGATACTATATCAGCACAGCAAATGAAAAAAAGACAGGAATAAGAAAGTGGATACAATTCCAACATAGCTACCTGGCAAGGAGAAGCTATCTGTAAAATAGCTGAAAATAATAGGCATCTATAAAACTGGTATTTGAACTGCGTAACTGCATCAGCTATGTTTAGTTCAGTCTTATGTTGCTTTTTGTTAACGTGACATCAGTGTAAGTTAAAGTGTGTTTTTTGTTTTGTTTTCCTTCCCCAACATCACGTTCTCCTATCACGTTGTTCACACCTGGTGGCCTGCTTTGTTACTTACTGCAGGGCTGCCAACTTTCCCTGTGTGTGTATGTGTGCAGCAAATCCTGAGTAACACCCAACAAATTGATAAAATTAGACAAATGCATGAATGATGCATACTTGTCAAGTTAACATGACAGGAATCCGTGAGGTCAGTAATTGAAATCTGTGAGCCATCCCCACCACCCACATATCTCTCCCTCTCCTGTGGGCGAGGGATGGAGATGCTGCTGCTGCTGCCAGAAGAGCTGCTGACTGAGATTACTCTGAGCAGCATTGCAAGGGAATAAATTACAATATAGATTTGTGTATATTTCTCGCTTTACCCCTGATGGTCTGAATGAGACTTGGTGCACTGCGTTGCTGTTTCTCCGTGCTTCTCCTGTCTCATTTTTTCCGTGCGCTGTCAGTGTCCTGTCTTTGCATTACAACGTTATCAGTTATGAATGTGTTTTTTCACTGCATGAAAAAATGGACGTGTGATGTGAGTGTGTGAAAAGTGTCAACCGCAAGGGTCCCACGGTCAATGTGTGAGAATTGGCAGCCCTTGCCTGACTGATTAGCTGATTCCTCCTGTAGGAAGAGAAGCTGACAGGATCTAGTCTATGCCAGGCTGAGATAGTGTGTGTGCCAGCACTGCTTGGCATGGCAGCATGAGAGAGGCTGGCCTGTGGTCAGGCCTGAGATGAGGTGAAGAGGGCTCGGTCATATTAGCAGAGAGACCGAACAGCCACTGATGCTTACTGCTCAGTGGGAAGAGTGGAGACCGAGATGCAATATAAAATGCTATAAACGTAGCATAGTATGTGTGATAAAAGCAGCTGTGTGATTAATCTGAACTGGAAAGATTGGATATCATGTGACACTCTACATAGAAAATAAGTACAGTTACTAAAATTACTGAAAAAAACTGATGGACAAAAACTCAGAAACATGTAATAGGCAGTTTTAAACACACAGAGAGCAGAATGATGAAAAAGAACCCACTTTATTGAAATGTATTTATTCTTGCATCTATTGTGAATGTATGCGGTGTGAGGCTAGTTGGAGACAAAATGGTGCTTCCTCCATCAGATTTTTTATAAAAGAGCAAAATCCAAAGGTGACATTATTGACAGAAAGAAATGTGATATGTGTATTGGGGACATTGGAGACAGAGGGAGAGAATACGGAGGGATGAAACAATGGAATATCTCACTCTCTCTCTTAACAGACAGTTACTCAGAATGAATGGTTAAAATGTCTTTGAAACGTGTCAACAGTGAGAAGGTAAAGAATGATGTATTTTACTCTTTTTGTATGCTTTACTCTACAGTGAGTGATAGATTATGTGTGGAGTGCATGTATTCATACTGCATTATGCGCATAACTTCATTGATTCTATTGTTGCGAATCGATGAATGGCACTGAACTGTGCAGTAACTGGGCATGGAGTCAGCAGGCTGAGTGATGAAGCAGCTCACTTTCAGGGCTTATTATGGGCTGACAGGAATGCAAAGACACTCCATCAGTAGACAGAAGGACTACAGCCCCAAGAGATGTAGCCCACTTCATCCTGTGTACAGCTCTGAAGGACAAGCACTGGTCATATGTATTAATTATTACATATTAATGGTATGTATGTACATTCAAAAGCTTAATATTTGCTTGTTTGATGGCTGAACACAGAAATCATAAAAATGGGACAACACAAACTCCAGCTTATTAACAATGAATTAAATGATTGATATCAGACTACAACTGGATGTTACTGATCAGATCAATACTGACTTCATTAAGGCTTGTGAAATAATACATCTAAAAGACAATATAAGAAGAGTGTTTCACAGTCTGTTAGGTTATGTTATTGAAGTTAAAACAAAAAAAGGCATAGGACAGTATGATTCCCTAAGGCCCACTTGATTTTTGCTGACACTACAAGCACACACACACACACACACACACACACACACACACACACACACACACACACACACACACACACACACACACACACACACACACACACACACACACACACACACACACACACACACACACACACACACACACACACACACACACACACACACACACACGGCAGGGTTCCAGCAGAGAGACAAAATATGTATGGATATAAACACGGCACAGCTGAGTCAGGCCAGGAAGTCCAAATCTAAATATGATTTTAAAGAAACCGTATCTACACGATCTTCAGGAAGAAAGATAAACACTTTCACACTTAAACTGTTAATCCGATTTAACAGCTGACAAAATCCTCTACCAAACATCATCCCGGCTATCAAAATTGCCTCAGTTGTGTTTGCTTGTTACACACTTCTGTCAGAGCAAAGAAAAAGGATCAAGTGAAAATACTGTTTGTATAATGTTCAGAGTTTTGATCTAATCCCCTGTTAATATCAGTCAAAACAGAGCAGGTTTTCTGTCAGTGGAGGACTAAACCATTTAAAGAGAACAATGTATGATTGACTTTCAGAGTATATCGTACAGAGTTCTATGTCAGTTATTTCAATGCTCCTCCTCCAACATTCAAATCAGCCAGCAGCTCTGATCAGGTCATTCTGCTCTGACTCTCTGACTAACGTGACTCAAGTGTAGACGGTGTTCTTCTTTCCCGATGTACACACAGTGTCTACTCTAATGTAATGGCTGTTTGGTAGACACGATGAGACCATTACTGTCAGTGTTACTCTGTTTATCTGCCATTCAGCGTGGGATCGAACTAAATCTGATCCAATTAGATTGGAAAGAGGAGAGGAGGGGAGACAGACAGGGATTCTTTGTAAACAGATAGACAGACAGACAGAAAGTTCTCCTGAAGTGAACATTTTTAAGTAAATCACTTATCACAACAATAAAGCTTTAGATAATAGAATGTACAAGGACATGTTTTTTCTTCTTTTTATTTTAACCTATTTCTTGTCTCTTCAGTACAGCCTGTCCTCAGATAAAGTATTCATTTCACAGTCTCAATTGTTTTCTCTCTCTGTCTCTCTCTTTCAGGCTAAAGAACACACACATATGCGTGCAAACACACACATGAGCTATTCATTCAAATATGTTTTCAATAAGCAGTTTTTTTGTGATTCAGTTAAAAGTGTTATTAGTTAGCCAGCCTGTCAAAGGAGAACAATTCAGAAATGAATCCGCCAGGAATCTGAACCTTGATTTTCAAAAGCATTTCCATATAAACCTTTACCTTTTACACATTGTTAATTTACACACCATGCCATGTAGTGTCTATGTGCTTCTACACTGTGTAATAACAGTACAAATTGAGCATAATTGAATATATTATCACTTCACGAATACTGACTTAAGTCTTCTAGGATAAGCAAACAAAGGCATCCATTTGGCTTTGACAGCAGGTTCAATGCCAGCAATCACTGAGAAATTACAGGAGTTGTTGATATTCACTAAGAGTGACACATTTAGGAAGCTCTCTATGCTCTCTCACACACTTTTATTGTGAGGGGTTCCATGCCTACGATAATTACTGCTTAATTTTGCTGCTTTGTCTTCCTTTTCTCCTTGCAGAATAGGACTTTAATGAAGGAGGGAGATGCTGTAAACTGGAATAAAAGGCTGTGTAAATTAAATTAGAATCATATTAGATGGACCTAAGGGGGCTGGGACAGGGTGAGGGTGACGTATATGGTGTAGAATTGTGTAGGAGATCACAGTGAGGCATTAGCTAGCTGTTAAAAAAAGGGGTGGGGGCTTTTCTTTAACACGGTGCAGAGTGATATATAGTGGAAGAAGATAAAGGGAAGTGAAAGTGTGTGTGTGTGTGTGTGTGTGTGTGTGGTATGTCAGTCTGTTTCTCTCCCCCCCCGTTCACTGTCAGAATGTCCCTCCTGATTAGTTGCACACATTTAATAAGTAACAGCTGTGCATTCATGAAAAAGCACAGAGGTGATTGGCGCACTGTCTGGGAGGTGCGGGTTCTTTTCCGGGCATAG
The DNA here is from genome assembly GCF_027409825.1 of Scomber japonicus. Classification (NCBI taxonomy): domain Eukaryota; kingdom Metazoa; phylum Chordata; class Actinopteri; order Scombriformes; family Scombridae; genus Scomber; species Scomber japonicus. The sequence continues at coordinate 11,174,125 of NC_070583.1, forward strand.
TTTTCTTCTAATAGAGATGTGTGTGTGTGTGTGTGTGTGTGTGTGTGTGTGTGTGTGTGTGTGGGCATGAGGAGAGGAGACAGCATCAAGGGACTCGGTGAGCAGCCAGTAAGGTCCGTGAGGAGCGTCTAGACAGGAGGGAGAATAGTGAAACTGAACCAAACAACCCACGGAGACAGAGCGCTGCAGGGCACGCACAACTGAGAGAGCGTGACCGAGCGGCGACACTCGGTAACGGAGGATTGGCAGCAGATTGTTGTGGAGGCGCGCGTGACAGAGAGGGAGATGAGAGAGGAGGTGTTGACTGAAGCACGATTCTCCTCTTCTACCTGCCAAGTATCTCTCCTTAGTTCTACAAGATTGCAGAAGTTTTTGTGCTAGTCTTCTTCAATACAGCCCCAACAGGAGAATATTAGATTGCTGCTTAAATTTAGCATATTGTAGAGTGGGGGTGTCAAACTCATTTTCATTCAAGGGCCACAAACAGCCCAATTTAATCTCATGTGGGCCAGACCATTAAAATGATGGAGGGAGGTAGGGAGGAAGGAAGGAAGGAAGGAAGGAACGAAGGAAGGAAGGAAGGAAGGAAGGAAGGAATGATGGATGGAAGGATGGATGGAAGGAAAAGAAGACAGGAAGAATAGATGGATGGAATGAAGGAAGGAAGGAAGGAAGGAAGGAAAAGAAGACAGGAAGAATAGATGGATGGATGGAAGGAAGGAAGGAAGCAAGCAAGGGAAGGAAGAAATGAAGGAAGGAAGGATGGAAGGAAGGAAAAAAGAAGACAGGAAGAATAGATGGATGGAATGAAGGAAGGAAGGAAGGAAAAGAAGACAGGAAGAATAGATGGATGGATGGAAGGAAGGAAGGAAGCAAGCAAGGGAAGGAAGAAATGAAGGAAGGAAGGAAGGAAGGAAGGAAGGAAGAAATGAAGGAAGGAAGAGAAGACAGGAAGAATGGAAGGAAGGAAAGAAGAAAGGAGTAAGGAAGGAAGGAAGGAAGGAAAAGAAGACAGGAAGAATAGATGGATGGAAGGAAGGAAGGATAAGAAGACAGGAAGGAAGGAAGGTAGGAAGGAAAAGAAGACAGGAAGAATAGATAGATGGAAGGAAGGACAGGAGGACACGTCATTCATTTGTACCTAAATGTGTTGTGTTTGTTTGTTTGATTTAAATCAATCAATAAATGAGATGACCCACTGCATTTTAAGTTGAATATCCAGGCTGTACCCTCAGGCTGTTTATTTAATGCACATATGAGGGCCATCAGGAGCCACTTGTGCAGACTGTGACTATTGTGCTCTTATCTTGGCCACTCTGTGCACTCTTTGCTATCCCTAGACTGGGACTGAGTTTTCCAGCCAATCAGACACTCTCAGAAGGTAGACTTTGTGCTGGGCTTATTGGAAGAAGTGGAAAAATGGAAAAGTTTGACTCTAGAAAGTATAGATAGAAATAATCCAAGGACAACTATCCCCAGAAAAGAGCCCGCACCTCCCAGACAGCGTGCCAATCATCTCTCTGCTTTCCCCAAGAGCAAGACTGCTTCTTTGCTACTTATTAAATCCTTGCAGCTAATCAGTAGGCACATTCACACAGGCAACAGTAGGGGGGAGAAACAGACCCACAAACACACACACACACACACACACACACCATCCTGTGACATTTCTGCTGCTGTTTTTTTGACAAGACGTTTACCAGAAGTTTACCCTTTAGCCCCGAAAGGAAAGCAGACAGTGCATAAATGGGTCACGTCTGGGAGAAAGAGAGCGAAAAGTTTGAAATGGCAGGATTCAGAGCACAAAGTGACCATAGACATCTCAGTTTCCTCCAGTCTTTTTCTTTTTTTTTCTCTGTGTCTTTCTCTTTTCAATCATAGAGGTCTTGTGTCTGGATGAAATGATGCCAGGGTTGAGTTACTCTTTGCTTTGAAAGCTTCCAGTTGGAGGTTAGATGCTGTGTTCACTCTGCTACATGCCAACTGACAAGCAGCCAGTAAGACTAGAGAACCACCAAACACTACTGTCTGAGAGACTCTGCCAAAATGCCATTGTGCTGGTGAAATGTTTGTTACTATATAAAAACCAACATCATAATACACACATTTTTGGAGCGAGGGGCTCCATTTTTAAAAAGTTACCTAGGTGGCACTGTTGAGCCATTTTGCCACGGCCATTTCTGCAAACCATAAAATATCGCATTTTTGGCCAGGTCTAGCATGTGTGCACGTTTTTGTGCATTTCTGGGTATGTTTCAGTCCTAAAAAATGCATTTGTTTTCAGAAACAATAATAAACCTTACAGATTAAATAGGGCCTTCTCACTGTAATCCCTAATAATAAAGGTTGTCAGATAATGTTATGTTAATGAGTTTAAAATAAATCCTGTGGAGGTCGATACATTTACCTGAAAGCTAAATAAAACCTCAATGTAATGTGAAGGTTTCATTCCCATAGTCACAGCACACTGCTCCGATGATGAAGGTTAATTAAATAAATGGTGAGCTCAAATGGATCATGTTTCCACCTTCCCTTGTATTTATTACAGCTAAGAAGAGATTTTGTTTTCTTTTGTTAGGGTTGAAAGCCATTTAATTAATGTAATTTGCTGCCTGATGTCAGGGAGGTTTTGTTATTCGCTGTGTGTGCTTCTGACTGCCGACTGCCTGTATGTGTGTGTGTGAGAGAGAGAGAGAGAGAGAGAGAGAGAGAGAGAGAGAGCTGGGCAAAAACAGTGCCAAAATGATGGTAAAACAGACTCTGTAATGTAAAAGAAGTATCATATTTGTTAAATATAGCTTCAAAGTGATATCTAATTCCTATTCAAGTTCTTCTTTGATCTATTTTCTGGCATTTTTGCTTTCATTAGACAGTTGGCAATACAGAGTGACAGGAGAGAGAGAGAGAGTGTGAGAGAGAGAGGAGGGTGAGATGTATGATTGCAATCTCAGGTGATATGAATCTCTTTCACTCTCAGTTATGGGTTGATGATTTTGTTTTCCTTTTCTGCATGACTAACTTGTGACTTTACTTCAGGAAGCTCAAAAGTTTTCACAAATGTGCATGTATGCTGTGTAGTACTCCATGTATCTGACCATTATTATGTATTGAACAATTTTGTACATCAACAAAATAGAGGAGCGAGTCATATTTTGTCCTCCCTCACCCTCTCAGATGACGGTAAACTGCAGGTATTTTGTGTGAGGTGTGAAGGGTCGGCTCATCCATCACCACTGGGTGCACAAATTTCAGTCTACTTGTTGTTGTGTTGGTGAAGCTGAGCATGTGCAACACTGATTTTTTGTCATATTATATAAGGTCAATGATATTATAATCAATCAGGGGGCTTTTTCCTCTCTTTTTTTACCTTCAAAACTCATATTGTAAAAGTAAAGAAGCAAGTGTTGAGTTTATCATTTTAATATGTGATTAACTGTGCTGTCTTGTGGAATGTGTTCATTAGTATTGTTAAGAAGTTTATTGATGCTTCCTTGACCTTGTCCATGTTAAATAAGATGCAACTGATTTGATCCTATAGGCCTGTGTGTCCTGAGGAATGCTCATGTTAACTACATCAAGGGGTCTGGACTGGTGGTCCTCAGGTTCCTGACCTGCGTTAAGATAAGGAAAAGGTTTAGGGCAGGGGTAGGTAGGGGTAGGTAGGTAGGTAGGTAAGTGGGTAGGTGGGTAAGTGGGTAGGTAGGTAGGTAGGTAAGAGGGTAAGTGGGTAGGTGGGTAGGTAGGTAGGTGGGTAGGTAAGAGGGTAAGTGGGTGGGTAGGTAGGTCGGTAGGTAGGTAGGAAAGAGGGTAAGTGGATAGGTAAGTAGGTAGGTAGGCAGGTAGGTAGGTAGGTAGATAGGTAGGTAAGAGGGTAAGTGGATAGGTAGGTAGGTAGGTAAGAGGGTAAGTAGATAGATAGGTAGGTGGGTAGGTAGGTAGGGGTGGTAGGTAGGTGGGTAGGTAGTTGGGTAAGTGGATAGGTAAGTAGGTAGGTAGGTAGGTAGGTAGATAGGTAGGTAAGAGGGTAAGTGGATAGGTAGGTAGGTAGGTAAGAGGGTAAGTAGATAGATAGGTAGGTGGGTAGGTAGGTAGGGGTGGTAGGTAGGTGGGTAGGTAGTTGGGTAAGTGGATAGGTAAGTAGGTAGGTAGGTAGGTAGGTAGGTAGGTAGGTAGGTAGGTAGGTAAGTAGATAGGTAGGTAAGAGGGTAAGTGGGTAGGTAGGTAGGTAGGTAAGAGGGTAAGTAGATAGATAGGTAGGTGGGTAGGTAGGTAGGGGTGGTAGGTAGGTGGGTAGGTAGTTGGGTAAGTGGATAGGTAAGTAGGTAGGTAGGTAGGTAGGTAGGTAGGTAGGTAGGTAAGTAGATAGGTAGGTAAGAGGGTAAGTGGATAGGTAGGTAGGTAGGTAGGTAAGAGGGTAAGTAGATAGATAGGTAGGTGGGTAGGTAGGTAGGGGTGGTAGGTAGGTGGGTAGGTAGGTGGGTAAGTGGATAGGTAAGTAGGTAGGTAGGTAGGTAGGTAGATAGGTAGGTAAGATGGTAAGTGGATAGGTAGGTAGGTAGGTAGGTAGGTAGGTAAGAGGGTAAGTAGATAGATAGGTAGGTGGGTAGGTAGGTAGGGGTGTTAGGTAGGTGGGTAGGTAGGTAGATCACAGGCTTGAGAACTAAAATCGATTCAAAGGGAATTTTCACACAACTTAAACATGATTCTCATTGAAACCCTATAATCCTTATTAATATACAGATCAATGGCAGAGTATATAAGGTCTGGGAGAGCATGCAGGGCTCTAACTGGGGGCTTTGATATGCAGACAAGCCAGGAGGAGGAAGATGAGAAAGCGAGATCAAACACAGAGCAGCAGCACTCTCCCCATACCAACTGATAATGAAACTGCTGCAGGAAGAAACTCAGGAATAGAGACTCCTTCAATGTGGAGATATCATCAATGCACGTATAGACACTTCAGTCTTTGCTTATCACTGCACTCGTCTTCATTTTCAAAAAAATAAAAAGTAAAAAAATCAACTGAGTTTCAGATCAAAGTGTACTTTTATCATTATTCAGTGTATTACTGAATAATGATAAAAGTAGAGAATGAGAAAATTAAATATATTTGTGTGGTTTGCTGTTATTTGATGTACCTTACATCAAATGCAGACACATACAAATGTCATCTAGATTACAAACAAATATTTGAAAAATCCAACACTGGCACATTAAGTCAGTAAAATCTATGGTGAGCCAACAGAATTACAGAAGCCTCAACTACCCAAAGCTAAAATGGGTCAATTACTGGCTCAAACTCCTGATAAACACAGTAGAAACTGCAGTGGTACATATAATGAGTCAGGGGTGTCAAACACGAGGACTGTGGACCACTGAGGGATCCAATATCCAGCCCACGTCCTTCCTTCCTCCCTTCCTCCCTCCCTTCCTTCCTTCCTTCCTTCCCAACCTTTATTTATTCCCTTCTACCTTCCGTCCATCTCTCCGTCATTACATCTATTCCGTCATTACATCTATTCCGTCATTACATCTTTTCCTTCCTTCCTTCCTTCCCTCCTTCCAGCCATCTTTTAATGGTCCGGCCTATATGAGATCAAATTGGGCTGTATGCAATTAAATAAGAGTTAAGTTGTTCCAATGAGTGCTGTGTAGTCTGTCACTGTAAAGCTGTTCAGTAAAAGTTGCTCAGACTCCTCTCATCATGACTCATTGTTTGCTCCATCTTCATTGCCCATAAAGACAATGACTACATGATGGTGGTTTATCTAAATAGCTCAGTGTGTAATAGCACATAAAGGAAAGCAGGACGAATTAAACTAATCCACCAGCTGTGCATGAAAATCTTCCTCTTGTATTTGTATTTCAGTCTGCCTTTCTTCTCTGCCTTTTATAAATATAATTTTTAAGACTAATTCAACTTTTTTTTAATCTTATTCTTTTACTTAAAACAAATAAAAATATTGTTTCCCAAATAACATACAGCTATGACAATATGCTGAAGAGACTTTCATCAAAAATAAAACTCTAACAGCTGACCCTCCAGATAGAATATAATCATCTACTGATAATCATGAACTTCTGTTGTAAAGCCCTGCAATCCCCTGCCTGAAAATATACTCTCCTCTCATATGTTTCCCCCAACTGTCAGCTTTATTGAAGAGACAATCAGTGTTATTGTAGAGCCGACTGGCAAAGACTGTAAACGAGAGAGAGTGACAGTTATCTTCAAATAGTGATAAAATGACACTATGCTCATCATATCACACCTCACACAATGTTTTTGTTTTTTGTTAACAACCCAGTGATTTAAGATACCGATACACACTATCTGCACAAACAAACTCCATGACTGCTTGAATATTTCATCTATTCTCCTCCACAAAGAAATAATCAGTTTAGAAACAATGTGAAATGTGTTTGTATTGTTGGCCTGCACTGAATAGATCTGTGTTGATTTATTGAGTTTCTATTTGGATTGAGAGATATTCAGAGTCATTTAGATTATGTTGTCATCCCTCAGACAGAAGATGGGAAATGATGCTTTGCTTCATTGGAACTGAACAAAGTAAAATACATACAAAGAGAAATAATTACTTTAAAACACTGATGTCATTCAGTTAGTTTGATAATATCAATAATTCAAACTTGAACCAATCATATTTTTACAGAGAAGGACAAATGTGATTCATAAGGCATTCAGTTGCTGTCAAAAGCATTTAAAATGAATATAAAACTCACAGACTGACAATTAGAACAAATAACTACAACATCATAAAGAAATATTTCACTGTGAAGTAGATGACAATAGCTAGTTATGTTTGCCTTGTTATAAAGAACTTAGGGCCAAATCCATAAAGAACAGATTGAGACTGCTGATACCAGTGACAATTGTGCAGTATTTGCACCCCTAAACTGTTTTATGGTCTTATCCACAATTGGTTTTGTGCTGATAATATGACGGCAAAAAAGGCCAATGAGGTTTTGCAGCTGACTGCAATTTGCTCTTGTTTTGCATCTGTTTGAGTAAGCAGAGCATGTTCCAGTGTTTCAGGCTTCTCTCCACATTTCAGCACACAGACTGGTCCATAATGAAACTGCAGAGAGCACAAAAGCATCAAATTGTATGTGTTTAATGAGCAACGGTGAGTGCACACAGAGCTAAATCACAAACCAACTTTCATGTATTTTGCTTATTTTACTTGTCTAGTATTTCACATGTTTAAAATAATCTACTGAAATGAAACATGTTAGATTGATGCCTGAATCTTACAGCAATGTTGTCCAGATGTCACTAAATGTATTCAGGATTTTGCCGAAACATCAGCACTGATGTTCTGTTTGTTGAACTGAGAAAGTGGCTGTGCAGATTCACTCATGCGGCACAGCGGCAGTAACTTGATTAACACTGGATCGGTCAGGATCTGACAGTAATTAATGTTCTGTGGTCTGCCACACATGTACAGGTCAGCTGTTACAGATTCAGGTTTATACAGTGGGATCATTTGTAATAAAGCAGCGCTTATGGATGAACCCTGCTCCATCAGAGCTGCCAGGATATTTTAATATTTAATTAGCTGAGAGTCCAAGATAAGCCTAAAACATCATTGCTCATACCTCTCCTCTCCTAGATTTCGCACTTGATATCGTTCAATATAAATTCTAATCATTCAATGCCTCACAAGCTCAACACAAGCTTCACAAGCTTTGAGAGGCAGAGTGAGCGTACAGTAAGTGAGGAGCGAGTTTGCATGCAGTTAATACCAACTCTCTGAAGATGATAATAACTCCACCCTCATTGCATGTGGCAATCTTTGTGAATTAGACTGTTTTTGCAACCAGGCTTATTTGCATAGTGCAGTTTGCAGTGCATTTCATCCTTTGTAGGTGCTTTGTAATCTACACACTATCTTTTTGTCTCATCTGCACAGGTTTAGTGGCTACAAAAGCCGAGCAATCCTATGGTGGATTTGACCCTCAGTCTTTTTGAAGGTGGTCACCCTTCTGCACCACACAGCCTAATCTACTGCAATACTTTCTCCAGCTAATAAATGGAGACTATTCCACTCTTTGACGATGTCAAACACAGATTTGCTATTAAACACATGAAGGTACAAAGTTACTTTGACAATGTGGTAATTAAAGAGGATGTATACCAAGTAAGACCATGGGTTCTCATTCAGGCTTTTTCTATAATGGCTTCCACTGATGCTAAAACACACTTGTGTGGCTGTAAACTAATGTATGATGATATCTCCAGACAAAACAGCAATCTCAAGAGCTGCAGCAAAACCACAAGCTCCTTCAAAATAAACTAATTGATCTTCTCTCTGAATTTATTCATCTGGCAGACATGAATCCACAAACAATTATGCCTTTGTGTCGGAGGCCAGTTCGGACAAAGGGGTAAAAAAAAAAAAAAAAAAACACACACACACTTCTGGCTGCATGCTGCTCAAGCAGAAACATTGTAACTCCACAATATTTGCATGCTGAGCACCATATTGCTCTAACAATGTGATACAACACACATACATTTCCCTCTTATCGTTTCCAGCAGCATTCATCTGTTGCATGTCTTATCGCTTTCTGTTTCCTGCCATCTCTGCTACTTTTGCTACAAAGTCCTGAAATAATAGTAATAAACTGTGTGCGCTGTATGTGTGTGTATGTATGAGTCTGCCTGTTCATCTTTAAAAGGTTCGATATAGTATCCTTCTCATATGAGCAGACCTTTCCAAGAAAGGGACATTGATGGGCTTGTTGCCATTTCCCTCCACTGCTCTTTGAGATGTGACTTCAACTCCACCTCTATTATTCTCTATTTAAAGGTTTATTTCATTGCTTCTTATCTGTCTCACCCCCCTGCAGCAGGTACTATACCGCATCTCTCGTATGTGATGCTGCTTGTCCATCGAAACTCAAGAAAGAAATGTAATGTGGCTCAACTAAGACTGATATCTGCCTGTGAGGCCGAACAAGTTGACATTTAGCAGGAAGGGATATAAAAAAGGTAACGTCCAATAATACAAGTACACAATAATCCTTTAAATGGCAGCGGTGTGTGCAAAGACTGACATATGGATGAGACGTGATCTCACCTTATCATTGATATCACTACTGGAGAGTTTCTGTGAGGCCAAGCAGGAGGCTAAATAAGAAGGGAAGCATGAAGTGTTACTTTATTTGGATACCACACTCCCAAAGGTAGGGCAGCAGTTTGTTATTAATGAGATGAACGGAATATTATTCTCCACAGGGGGATACATGCAATTTAAGAGACCTTTATAACCAATGTATTTGAAAGAGCAGCAGAGGTAATATTCAGTTCAGTTTTCCACTGGAGGCCTTCTCAGATGACAAGGAAATGATTTCTGAATATGAAACACCAGCAATTCACAGTGATGATGTTACATTGGTACACTGAAGAGTAATATCCCACACTGTTCAAAACACACTCTCTCTCTCTCTCATTCCGGCACAGCTACAAAACCACCTGCCAGACCAACATGAGAGTGACAATTGATGCTCAGAGGTGGATAGGTGGTACACCAGATGAGAGCAGAGACTGATTGGACACACCAAAGTCACTGCTTTTAACCTGGAGTTCAATGTAGCTTCCTGCACACTGGCAGATTAAAATGAGTGCAACTGCAAAATAGTTTATGGACCTTTTCAGTGTAATGCCATTACTAAGGTACAGCTTAGTTCAATGCAGCTTTCCACAACACCACTAACCCTAAGCCTAACCCTAACTATGCTGTGCATTTTATTGAAAACTAAATCACAACATCTTTACTGAAGTTTCCTTCATCACAAGGGATTTCTCAGAGCTGACAAACGTTCCATTCAATGTTGTTTTTTTTGTTTTTTTGCAGCTCTTAAGATGTATGTCTTAAGAAGGCGGAGGGAAGAGTGAGCATCTCTCAGTTCAATGTGAAATCAAGAACCGTACAGCTGGAGCTCATCAGTCGTCTTGTGAGACAGAGATAACACTGCTGCGAGGGAGGATGACGGCCCGCCGAAGAGGCACAGCTTCACTCTCCTGTAGTCTTATGGGATTAACAGTTCAGCTGCTCTGAATAGGAACTGTATTATCTGAGTTTAGAGGAGATACTCCATAGAAGCTGTGTTTGAGAAGAAGAGATATTTCAACAAAAGCAACAAGTTGAGAATGAGAGCATACACTTAAAGAATTGTACAACCTGTGACGAGGAATTTAAATGTAAACAAATCTTCTAATAAAGCATTTTGTAATTCAAGTCCCTGCTCTGCCTGTATTTCAGTATTTGCATATTTTGTGTGATTTTTTTTTTTTTTTTGTTAAACAGTTTGCAGCACATGCATGATTGGTTTAAGTGTGTGTGTATATGTAACTGTGTTTGTGCTAAAACCTCCAGTCTGATATATGTGTTTCTTAACCCTTACATACTGCTCATATTCTGACTCATAATTAGTCTCTACACCAATTTACATTCATTATTTCCTCATCAGTCATTAATACATGTTTGATCAATAATTATGTGAGAACATTTTATAGAATATGAAGAATACAACAACATGAACTATAAAAAAATGTGTATTGGTTGCGCAAGAATTTAAAAGTGATGCATTTTATTACCATGTTTGTATACTCAGGGTCATATTAGGAAACATCTAAAAGAAATGTATAGGCTGTTTTCAAATATAAAACAAGTGGGTCAAATTTGACCCTGAACAGTGTGTATGGGTTAAGCTTATCTAAAGAATGAAACTGGCCAGAGGTTGATGTGATGTGGGCTTTGTTGGCACATGGTGACAAAACCAGGAAATCAAACATAAGAAAGAGACAGATAACGTTGTGGCTGAAGCGTTGTCGTTTCATCTCGATTCCTTTTCCCTGGCTTACATCATTGCTATTCCTTTCATCCCCTGTATTCACTCGGGGGCGTAACATAGCAAATCAATGAGACCCTGCAAGTGGGATTTGGGTGGCTGGGGGCACCACTGAGTCTGCTTGGGTGAGCATGGGTGGGTGAGAAGTGGGATGGATTTAGAAAAGGAAAGGAGGTTGAATTACGGTGCCTCTCATGATGACATCGGACACTATGTAGGTGTCATTTATGGCACTGACTCTTCACACTACCTCCACAAAGAGGTCTAATTGAAGAAAAAAGCACGAGCTGGAGTTTTTATGTGTTGAATGAGGGTTGCTGCTCGCTACCTACCAGTCAGTAAAAGGCTGCAGCACCTCATTTAATGTGATGACGTTTAGTTTCTAAGAAGCATAGTGATTTCTGAATGAAATGAACTGTGAAATGAGCTGCAGGACATAGACGATGCCACGCTCCCTAAGAATAAAATACCATTATTTTCATCATCATCATCATCACCATTATTATTTTGATTATCATTATAATTATTATCATTTATTCTTATTATTCTTATTCTTATTATTCTTATTAACACTTTTATTATTATGGATATTATGTTCACATTTAACTTGATTGAGAATGTGACAGAGTCTGAAACAGTCAGCTATTTCATTTTAACATAATGTTAATGTCAAATATCCAAAGCCCTGTTTTCATTATAAGTCTGACAAGGCCGTGGTAAGATTTGACTTTCAGTGACCCGTCTGTTAAATGAAGTATGTTCTGTTAAGCAGGCCGAGAATATTTGTTCAAATTAGCATGACCCCACTTTGAACTCTCGAAGACATCAGTGTCTATTGGCACTGAAGCCTAATGAATATTTTAAAGGGCCTGGAATCACAAAACTGTCTTTTTGGAAACTAAATATATTTTAAACACTTGTCAAAAATAATGTGACACATAATTTGACATGAATGACTCCTGGTGCAGTCATGTTCAACATCACTCAATAATACTTATGTTACACAAATATATATTGGTCAATGATTGATTATTGTCCATTCAATTCATACAGTTAGCATTTTTTTTTCTGATTCTGATCTGAGGAATGAGTCATGTATCAGAGCTGAGGATAGAGAAGGAGCTACTATCTGACACAGCGGAACAGAAAGTCTTCTACTTGGATAGAGTGGGGGAAGCTATTCCTCTGGTAACATTGCCAATGCCTTGAGGGAAAAAAACTGTGAATTTGTGTTTTTTTGTGGTCAGACATGCACAGATGGAGATGAACTATGAAGCTTGGGAAGAACAAGAGGGGTTCTGTTTGTTTGGAACAGATAACAGATGGGTAGAAAGAAAGTTCAATTCTGAAAGTTCAATTTGTGTTTGGCCATCAGAAATGATCCCTCCAGTGAACCAGATCACAGCTACAGATAAGCCTTGGTGACAAAGGCTGAACCTCAATGCCAATGTGCATGATACAAACTTCAACTCTAGAGTTTAATCACCACAGTAATGAACTCTGCACATTATATAGTGTGCACATTACATTTAAAAAGCAGGAACTTATACTACTGACATTCATCTCATAAATAACTAATAGTGATTGTTGCTTAATATTAATCACTGGTCTGAGTAGAGAAAAGTATTTAAAAGATCTTGCTTGAATGAATGGTTTAGTTTTACTGAACTGTGCAAGAGACACAAAGAGACACCACAGTCAGTAAAAATTCACTTTACACTCACCTAAAGTTTCATTAGTCATCAGACTTGCCAGACAACAAATACTTCTACTTTGATTATAGCACATCACACCAGTTAACTTCTGTCACCTGCTGTCACACAATCCCCAGCTGTATGGTACACCAATATTCTCATTGACACCATCCATTCAATCTCCATTATTACTCTAGTATCAAAGTGGTTTCCTTCTTCTAATGTGCATTTCAAATGAGCATGATTACAGCACTTTTGATTTCCTCCGCATCCCGCTGATTTGATTCAGAGTCCTAATCAGAAAGTTGGAATGACACGTTCAGATATTTCCTCTTTTCTCCGTTCAAGAGACAGAGAGAAGGAGACAGAAATCAAAGAGCCATCTGTAACAAGCTGCCTTCTTCTCAAGTCATATATCTCAGAGGCCTGCATCACCCCTTACAAACACACACACACACAAAAAAAACAATAGTAAGAAGCTCCATGTAACCTAGAGAAAGTCAACAAAGAAGGATAATAAGCAAACTAAAACTCTTGAGACAACTCCGAACAGGAGTTTTACATCCATGCATTACAGCAAGCAGACCCAGACATTGTGACTAGAAATTGGGTGGTCACAATGCATTGTTTCCAACCATGTGACACACTTTTTGTATTTTTTGAGCCCACAATGCAGCCTTCACTAACAAGCCTTCATTAACAGCTCCTGTAAACACATGCATTATAACAAGGATGTATATAACCTATAGTTATTGTATTACCATAAAGGTCAACACAGAAAGAGCACAAAGTCAAATGATGTGATGAAAAAAGAAAAAAACACACATTTAAAACCTGAATTGAGTAAAGATGAAAATGTTTAATGATGAAAAATCGAAGTGTGTATTTATGTATGTGTGTAGTTTGTAGTTTGTAGTGACAAGCAAATGCTGAAATGATTGATAGCTAGTGTAGATGTTCAGTTCAGACATACTTGTTAACCAGTCACTGTTCATTATAAACTCCACTGAATTGACTCTACAGCAACCATCTCCTCCACCGGCTTCCGGTTAGACAACATTCTGCCTCAACAGCATGTGGTCGTTATTACAGAAATGTCACGAATGGTATAAAAGCCATTTTTGCAGCTTTGAATGTCCTATTTAGCTGGGAAATGCATTAGAGTTGAACATATTAATTAATCAAATGGTCAAGATCTATAGCAATTTTAGTATTTGATTAAATGTTTGGGTCATTTTTAAAGTAAAAAACACCACAAACATTTGCAGATTTAATTATCTAAAAGTTATTATATGCTCTCCTTTGTAACAGATTGATCAATTATTCTGTTGATTAAAAAATAATAGTAATAATTGATGAATCTGTCACAAACTGGTTAAAACAGAAAACATTGATAGATAGCTGTTAATTAGTTTAGTCAACTCATCCGCCACATCGACGTGCCCGAGAAGGATATTCAGATATTTTAGTGTCTCTGAATTTCTCAGCTGGCCCCGCAACAACCCATCATCAGGAGCTATGTCCACCTCTTCCCCCTCAAATGCCAGACATAGAGGACATCAAAACAGGGCCAGAGACCAAGATTGGCTTAGCTGGGGAGCTCTGCTGCAGTGAAAACACAGACTCATGAGTGTGATATGGCTTCAGGAGGTTAACATGACACAGCTTTGTGGCCATGAGTTTCAATCACATAGTTTAAGTCAGAGACTTGACGCACCACAGAGAAGGGACCACTGTACTTGGCTTGGAAAGGTGAATATACAAGAGGCAGAAGAGCGAGCACAGTGTCACCTGGGTTAAACTGACGAGCCTCAGCCCGTTGGTCATATTGTTTTTTCATCTTGCCCTGAGACTTCTGCAGCTTTTGCTTAGCCAGCTCACCTACCATGTACAGTTTTAGTCTGAAGCCATTGACATAATCTATCACATTTTGAGGTGGATCCTCTGGCAAACAGCCATCTTGCAAAACGGCAAGTAGGCCACACACTTTATGGCCAAACACCAGCTCATTCGGACTGAATCCTGTACTTTCCAGGACAGCTTCACAAACTGCTAACTGAAACCAGGGTGACACATCCTCCCAGTCACCCGACAGTTATGTACAATACGCATGCAACAGTGCACCCTGACTTTGTGCATGGTATACTGTTGATTTGATATGCTTTATGTGCAGCTGTTTAAGCAACTGAGCAAACAGATAGGATGTGGAGTTGGAACCTCGGTCAGACTGTATTAATTTGGGGGTGCCAAATACTGAAATCAACTGAGTCAAAACTCTAACCACTGCCTTTGCTGTAATACTGCAAAGTGGATAAGCAGCACAATACCTGACACAACTCTGTCAAACAGTTCAGTTAAAGAGGAATCAGCCTTCTGTTCTGCCATTAGCTCAGCCTGAGAACCTGCTAACTGGTTAACCAGCAAAAAATCTGCCGACTCCAAACACTCTGGCTCCACCATCCTCTGTGCATCACGGCTGGCAGCATGGGTGATGACACAGGCTGGGAAAATGTCACACGAGTGCAGTGGTGTCACAGAGGGTGCTACCACAGTGGGGGACATATAGGTGGCTTCGCTATATTAGGCTCACCATCGGCCCACAACTTCTCACCAGCCTAAACATTGTGTCAAAGAAACTTCTGCGTTAGAACATACTCATCAGCCAAGACTGCAGCCTCTCTGGGAGTTTTTACTTTATGTTCATTCATTTATATAGCTACATGCTTAGGCACGTAGTTCTTAAGTTGTTCCAGGACAACAAGGTTGCAGAGATTGTCAAATGTATCTTTCAGATGCTGCACACCAGCGGTTAAACTGAGAAATTAAGTCATAGGCAAATACAGTGTAGGTCTGATTATCCAGCTTCTTCTTAGATTTGAAACGCTGGCGATATGCCTCCGGCAAAAGTTCATACACCTTCAACACTGCTGCCTTCACTGTGTCATAAACCTTACTCTCTGCTACAGTTAAAGCTGAGTGGACCTCCTGGACCTTACCAGTCAGAACACACTGTAGGAACATGGTTCTGTCTGAATCTGGCCAGTCTTGAACATCTGCTATCCTCTTAAACAGAGAAAAGAATGAGTCTGGATCAGACTCACTGAACCTGTGAAGCAAGCAGAGATTATTAATCAGCTTAAACTGAGAAAACTTGCCCTCTGAGGCCTCAAGACTATCAGCTCTGCACACATCTGAAAGTTTACCCTCCTTTACCAGCTGTAATTGATACTGTTGCACTTCCAACTTTGTACACTCAGTTTTATGCTTCATAGTTTCCAGTTATACTTCCTTTTCAAATTTCAACCTCTCCAACTGTAACCTCTGCTTTAATTGCAACTGCAGCAGCTCCTTCTGTTGTTCGAATGTTAGAGTTCCAGGATTAGGCACCACACTAGCCACTGGACTGCTAACTGGCTGCTGGCACAAGACTTCAGCCTCAAACAGACATTTCACACTGTCTTTTAACTTCTTATCTGAACTTTAAACTTCATAGTGTTCTACAATCCTAAGAAGCTGTTCTTTAGTGTACTGCTCCAGCAAAGACTCTGAAGGATCCTGGATGAAACTCTCCACAAGGGAAGTCATCCTCAAAACCAGTCAGCCAAACAAGTTACAAACCTTGACTGGAGCATACAGAAAACTCAAACTTGGGATAACAGGTGAACAGGAGCCTCACTCTTTCCTGATGCTAACTACAACCATTAAAGCTAGCTATCTAACTCACCCTTAGTCTTTGTGCAGTTAATTGTAGGGTGCAATTAAAACTAGCGGTGTGAAGAAAGCAATCAGAAGACTGGCAACCCTCTCACAACCACCGAGATGCTCCCGAGCTAAAAGCTCTACCCACCTTCGCCGCCACCTAAAGTAGTCACCAGGAGTCACCTAGAGGAACCCGCTGCTAAGCCTAACAGGGGAAAAGGAACTCCTGCTCAAACAGACACCAAAATACCCCAGATATGGCCCACCACAAAGCCCCAGTCAAATCCAATCAAGCTCACAACAAACAAACAAACAGAAAGGGACCAAAAACCTCTCCTAAATCTCCTACAACCCTCTCTTACAGGAAGTAACCAGCACGAACAACAACCTGACATTTGCCCTCCCAAAATAGTATAGTACAGCACAGACAGCTATGTCCAAAAACAACTAGTGTAACTAGTGATCAACTGGATCAGGGTGAGCAGAAAGGGAGGGCTCATAACAAATCAAAATGTGAAAAGACATGTTTGTGCCAGCCCTGAATGACTGTGCAGAAGTTACTAGAAATGAGAGGCTTCTGCTTCTAATTCTGACCTCTGATGATAAACAGTTCATGCAGCGATGGAAACAAAGTGGATAAATGAGTGTGATACATGAAAATCAAGTTAAAGATGACAGAATCAGGAGTGATTAATGTGGTTTATATAACCTGGTTCACAGTGATCACCGCTGGTCAGACATTTCCACCCTGTGCTCATAACTAAGACCCTCCAAGCAATCTGAGATTAATGAGCACATTAGCACTGCTCATTTTGACACCAGACAATAAATACAAATACAACCCTCAGACATTTGGTGTGAGAGTAAGAGAGCATAACCTGAAAGACAGAATTTGCTGGAGGAAAACAAAATACAAAAGGTCACAAAACATAGAGATGTAGTAGAATGACAAAATTATAGGTAAGGGTAAAAGTTAGCTTAATGAATAATGAAGAGAGTAAGATGAAAGAGAGTAAAACACTCCCTGCTTCTCATCATTGCTTCCAAAAATGAAGACATGTTTACTTGCAACCACATGTCACAGGTTGTGTTTTATGTGTCTGAGCTGTGAGTGTGATGGGTAGCATTTGCCTTCTGACTTTAAAGTTCCTATCAATTATTCACAACTATAATTTGAAAGGTTTATTTCAGAGTTGATCCTGTTTAAAATGTTGAAGTGGCTACGCTTCCCTTTACATGTGGGTGGCGAATCATGCCTTTTAATCAATTGTCTGTATAAACTATAAACTATATAAACTATGTGTTGTCTGTGTGTGTGTGAGTGAGAGAATATTACGATACGTCTGAATTCCAGCAGCCTGAAGCAATTATGAGTTAATTAATGTCAGATTAAAGTGTGAACCTTATTAAAGGTTACCAGGTAAAGAAATCAAAACTGCTTCATGGATGCTTCTTCATTGACTTTAGGGGGAAAAAAAAGATTGTGAGTGATGGAAGAAAAACATGGGGACAAGTGACAAAACTTAAAAAAGACCAACAATCATAGTCCATATAAGAAATGGAAAATAACCCCTCAGTTTGATTAAAGTTCATCTGTGAAGTAAAGACTGAAGTTACACACATTCATGAGAGCTTGTTTGACATAAACTTCTGCATCACAGAAGGTAAGTGTTGCTATCCTGTCAAATTCACACCTCAAAGACATAAAACACAACCTGTCACAAGTGGTTGCAAAAAAATATTTCTTCATTCTGGGAAGAAAAGATGCGGAAAAGAAATATCTTTTTTAACTTTCTTCATTATTAATTGATTGAGCTCAATTTGGCTCTCACTTCTAATCCCTTCACACTCATAGGACATTATTTGGCTCTTGCTTATGATAATAGTATAGTGTCTTATCTCGCAATGCTTTGTGATATTGTTCCCTAGCAAATTATGTTGTCTAAAAATTGAATGTTTTTCTTTTTTTTTGCAGAGTATGCTTTCTTATCCACACACCAGATGTCTAAAATCTTTTATTGGGTCCAGTGTCAAAATGAGAACTGTTAATGCACACATGAATCTGTTATTAAACACAGCCAAATACATCAACACCTCAACAACAGTGAATTAGATGGGTTCATCCTGCTCTAAAAAATGATCACCATTAAATGATCCAATATTATGTATTCTATGCTTGTCAGATTGAAAAAAAGAGAGAAAAAACAGCCCACAAACACAGGAAAAGAGCAGACTCCCTGAGGCAACAGTGACACAGCCAGCGGGCATGTCAATACACACTGGATTCATTTTTGAGTGTCATCCTTGGAAACAAGAGAGAAAAAAAAGATTGTTTGTTGAAGGTGCTAATCAATAAATGAAGAAAAAAGCCTGGTTAGTGGCAAAAAAAGGCTAACAGGGACACTTCAAGATGAAGTTATATTATATTGGTTTTACAGTTGTCACAGTTTCATAATTAGGATGTTCCAAAAGCACACTGACAGTGACTGTAAACTCCTTGCAGCTCTTGGGTTGTACCAGTATACAAGAAACCGATTTATCTCAGACTGAACTGTTCATTCAGTGCTAATTACACAATCTGACTCTATAAGATTCATGGATTCATGATATGATACAAGTCAATATATTCAACAGGAAAGGAAAATAGAGCTTAAACTCTGTCATAGAGGTGTGGTCAATACTATCCAGCAGGATAATCAATATGTATAGGCTTTGCTTTCTATAGTTTTGAGCTGTTTGTATCATGTTAAGTGTCTATGTGCTGATGAAGGTGCTGGTCTGAGTCTACTGCCTCTCACAGTCTTATTTTAACCACTCCAACACAAAATGAATACAAAAGATGCGTGGCAGTATATAGTACAGTACAGTATGTATGCCTTTCTGTAATTATGTATATATTTCAAGCATCACTTTACTGTTTAGTAAAGGAGCAGCAGCATGATGCATCTTTTTGGTGTGAGATGGAGAAAAAACTAAACCAAACTTTTGGGGCACTAACGGCAATAAAAGGTGAATGTCACAATAGATTTGGTGAAACAACAACATACATATTTCATTACGCAACAAATAGGTTGTGTCCAGAATGCAGCATTATACTTTGGCATTCAAGCAGATCTCTGAGTGAGAAAACATTATTGTCTTTTCTGACCTCTCACTCATACTCAGTCTGAGACAAATGCGTGTGTGTGTGTGTGTGTGTGTGTGTGTGTGTGTGTGTGTGTGTGTGTGAGAGTTAGGGAGAAAGAGTTATCGTCCCTCTTCTTCAACAAGCCACTACCCACAGAAAGTGAGCAGCAGAAACATGGCTATCATTCAGCAGATATTAGAAAGTTGCTCTATTCATCCACTAGAGTTGGATATGATACATCATGATAGCAAAAAGCTGCTTTGACCACCGTTGACATTGCTCTAATATTACATTAATGATTTTCACAACACATTCAATAAACTGTGAAGAATGTGTCAGCACTAACAGCATTATCTGTGTCATGCTTTGGCTCAGAGAATAGAAATCATTATCTCTATTGCTGGGCTTTTGGCTCTTTCTATTTGATGAATTAAAATAACTTAAAATGCTCATGTGGGAGAGTGAACGTGAGAAATAGAGCCATTGTGAGTCAGTTAAGGACACATTCATTATATAATCAATCTTATTTTTGTTCTAATTAATGCCATAACTATTGGACTATTTAACTATGAACTATTTAACATGCAGATAGGCACCTATTCAGACTGAAAGTGAAAAAACACACAAAACCTAGTTATAATTGTTGAGAAAAAAGTAACGGTCTGTGGCTCAAGAGGACTGCACATTATGGGGGGATACACACCCACTGCAGAAACTGCCTGCTACACCTGACTGCGCAATAAGATAAGTGTGTCAGAAGGAAGAGTGTGTTCAAATAAACAGATAGAATAGAAAAGAAAAAAATATCAAATTATTTTATGTTGAATACATTTGAGAGAAATTAGGTAATATGATTTGGAAAGCAAACACACTTTAGGCCCAGTTAGCCCTTAGCATTTACAGTTTATCTCTATCATTTTAAAAGGGAATTGGCACTGAAGAGGTTTTTTGACAAAAATGTAGTATCACTAAATTGTAACTTAAGCAACATAATATTGGTTAAGGTACATGCAAATCAACCCTTTCTCTGCACGTGGACAATGGAAATTGTTCCATTAATAGCTGTGCAGCCAACTAATAATCTGAAGACATGCTCAGGAGTTCAAGGCCTGATGACAGAATATAAATATGTAAAATAATCATGTTTCAAACATGATGAACTGATGTTTACAAAAGTATTGAGATGCCTCTGTTCTCTCTGATAGGTCCTTGATGAACCATAGCCAATCAGGTGCAGAGATTCAGTGGTCACAGGAGCTGTGAAAACACAGTGACTGATGTTTGTTTTTATTTGAGAAGTCATTAAGTAGAAAATGTTTCAGTTCTGTGATTTCCCTCGGCTAACTCAGTCAAGGCTGACTGAGTTTACTGACTGCTTGGTCAGCCACAGTGTATAAATGTTATTGTTAATTAGATGTCAACATGACATCTTGAGTTGTGCTTTGTTTTCTAATGACAGTTTGGTATTTAAACCACATGCTGTCTAATGGGAAAACTGACAAGATATTTTCTAAAGAACAAAAAGTCGCTAAACAAGTTTTCTGATTGTGACTTGGTTGATACTAAATATAACAAATAAGTGGATATATATATATATATATATCCCATCTTTAAAGTATGACTAAATAACAGAGATGAAGTAAGTTGTGTTAGAATTGGAGCTCCCTCATAGAAGGTCACCATTTTCTAAGATCTAGTTTTGGGTTAGGGTTAGGGTTAGGGTTAGGGTTAGGTTACACTGTACTTGAGGTCAGATTCCTGAAAGATGCTAAATATTTGAAGACACTTAAAGTGGAATATTCAGAATCAATATTATATCTCAACATTGAGCTTATGAATAGAGTGATCACCAGCTCTAAGCATGTTCACTATCCTGCACTTCAAAAACCTGTTGTGGCACCAATGACATAGATAATAAATCATTAATGAAAAATACATTATGTAGAGGAAATACAAATTCAAAGAAGAAAAGCAGTCTAATACATTGTGTAGCAAGGATATTTCTGATAACCCCTGATCCTTCACTAATTAATACATATGAAAACACCATTAATGTGGTGTTCCTCCCTAAGGCAGTGTGCATTTCAAGACGGTCTCTGGAGGAAATAGTGGAAGAGGAAATGAATGTCAAACAGCTCGCCAAGGTATTTACTCAATAAGAAATACCACCATATACAAACATCCCCTCACTTTTTTTCAACAAGCTGTAAGTCTCAATCCATCCCCTCCTGCTTCCTGTTCAATGGCTTCATGGATGACTCCCCTCCAGCAGGTCCAACAAGTCCCAGAGGACGCAAGCTGTCCAAATATGTGTGAAAAATTGGCAATGTCCTATGAGTTTTAAAAGGTTTTCAAAGTTATGTATTTATCTGAGACGACTGACTTTGTATAACCACAAAGTTATATGGTTACATGTGTTGTTGTCTTTTCTCTTCCTCATGTCTCCATGAGGTGGGAGAGCATCACATTACTCCGTCAATCTTTTGAGCTACTGTGGGAATTGGATGTAAACATGTTTCACACCAGGAGTGTGCTCTGCTTGGAGCTTCAGAGTCTGCTAGAAAGCAAATCAAACACAGCATAAATCAGATGTTGTTTGGCCCCAAGTTGTGTTTTTTTCTCCAGGATGTGATGAAAATAAGAGGAAAACACAAGCAGGCAGTGTCTCAGGTAAACTTATTGTATATTAGTTAAAACATGTCACCTTGTAAAATTGATTTGATATGGACCCTGATGATGGTATTGTGTTATTTTGTTTATAATTCTAATGACACTGAACAAATTGAAGCACAGGAGGATGAAGATGAGGTGCAGACTGTGACTGACTGATTAGAACATCATTTATATGAGGAAGCTTAGCCAGAGTATCAAGAAGGCAGACAACTCAGAGACCAACTGTCTCAAACAAATTAAATAAACTCAGGAAAATGTAACTTAACCGATTTAACTCAAGAATACATGATGAAGAAAGAAAGAAAAGAAACAAAGAAAGAAGTCTTACAATAAAAAATGTTGTTATCTTCAGTTGTTTAGTTGCTGACTTTTATATTTTCATACATAAATACAAATTAAATAAAATGAAACACCTTGTTTGGAGTAACTGCCTCAATCTTGAGCTACTGCATCTGTAATCAGCCTATCCATGATGTACTGTACAGTAGGTAGTGAAGACAAGTTTCTATGAAGTAATGGGGAGACAAAACTCTGTTTGTTCAACAACTTTAAGATCTGTCAGCAGAGCAGATTAGTCCTACAACAGTAACTAAGGCTACTGTTCAATTGTGTATCAAAATGAATGAATCATTATTGGAGTAAACATAATGCATACATCATGTGTTTCTATTTGTCATCAAACTACAAATCTCATCCAGTGATCTTTACGAGACAACAAGGAGCAGTAAACTGGAATTGTCTAACTGATCTGTAATTCTTTCATTTTCTGATAATTTATAGTGAGCGGAGAGCTCTCGTTGAGGCTTCAAGCACGGCAATCACCCTAATAGCTTTGGGAAACTTCCAGCTGAGGAGATGAATTTTATTCAGATTTAAGGTGTGCTGTGCCATCACAGGTAACGCCATCTGTGTTGGCAATATATTAATATTTAGAGAGAATCTGAAAAAAAGGCAAAGGTTATTTGCACCTGGGGTGCAAATATCAATTCTATGCTGATTGCACTCCAGTACAATTAGAAGTGGATGCTATTTGTACGCTGGTATATATAGCAAAGTGTTCTATTAGCGCGCGTTTTGGCACAAATATCAATGTATGCTATTTGTTCCCTGCTGTAGACATCAGTGTGTGTGTGTGTGTGTGTGTGTGTGTGTGTGTGTGTGTGTGTGTGTGTGTGTGTGTGTGTGTGTGTGTGTGTGTGTGTGTGTGTGTGTGTGTGTGTGTGTGTGTGTGGAGGGCGATGGGGGGATGGACTGAGTGTTGGAGGGGAGCGTCTGGAGATATGCGGAAGACTCCCGTATCCCACCGGGACAGCGGGATAAATATACGTCGCTGTTCTCTTCTGTATATCATATAATCATTTAACCATAGACTTGTCTGTCAAGATTTGATTTCCATCATCTTACAAACTGAAGGTTGTAAATTCAGATATTTTCGGGTTATGAAAATGCAGCAGAGTTTTTCAGCTCAAAACATTATCAATATATAACTACTGCTGCAAAGATTAGAACCTGAGTCTCCTGCACTAATGACTGACATGCTACCCATTACACCACCGCTTCAGTCCTATATAGTGATGTGACAGCTCAATATGTTTGCTAATATGGAAGAGAGATATTGGCGACAAATCATTTCTAACTGACAAACTGATGCTTGTTTGCATTCACTGAGAAAAGATTATGAAAATATAATACAGCTTTCTCGCCAGAAATGTCTTTACAACAAACATTAGCTGAAACTTTTCTGCTGGCGTGGAACATGACTATCCTCCATGTTTTCACGTTGTTATACATCCAGGGTGCAAATAGCTGAGCTGTGTGGCCGAGGCGATTTGTACCAGGGATGCAAACAGACACTCCGAAAAAAAGAATTGCAGACCAAAATACCAAAAACATACAGAAGATTGTGTTAATATTGTAATATGGACTCTGTGATTATGCTGGTGCCTCTGGTCACTGAGAAAATAATGTGCATCTCATTAAGGGTTAGGGGAAGATAATGGTTTGGGTTCAAACTGTTAAATGAAACAGTAAAAAGAAAGTCATATTATTATATTATATTGATGTCATTTCCCTGGGAAGGATCAGTGTATCACCTGCATGCAAACTTGGACGTTGGTTTATGCACTGCACGCAATTTGAAAATGTAAAGTGGTGGTGTTTATACACAGATTGAAGAGATCAGGCTAAATAAACATATGTCTCGGCCCTGGTGTCACACTGACATGTACTGTAAACACAGGGCTAATTCCTGTAGTAGTCACTAACTTGTCTCGGCTCAAAGCAAACGTGAGCATCTCAGAATGCTTCATTGCACATCACCTTGGACAATCCACTGTGGGGCTTTATCTCAGAATGACTTTAGGAATCAGACTGAAAGTGAAAGTAGGATTAGACGTCCTTCTATCTCACAGTAGTACTTGAGAGTTATTTATGAAGCTTTTACTCACTCTCAGCAAGGATTAGAACATTGATAGTCAAGTAACAGCCTGTGGGGCTGAATCCGGCCCCGCAGCAACAATATTGACTGTTTCACAGATGACATGAAGAGAGACGTTGAAGCAGAAGACACTCTGCATCATTCTGCTCCTTGATATGTGTAAATAGTCAGTTCCCTAATACATACATGCTGAGGAAATGTTTCAAGCAAATATGGTATTCATCAGCTGAAGGTGATCACATGAACACTTTTTTGTCCTGACACAGCTCTGCTACATACATACTGTATATAATTATTTGTATAAGAATTAGGGTCTCATCTGTCCACTAAAACTAAGTACCCATCCATTCATCTAAAAGGAATTCACAGTTTCACAGTAAACATAACGCATCCTGCTGCTGCACCACGCACTCCAGGAGGCATTTGGAGCAGACACATAATTACATTCATCAAAGGCCAAAATGTACTTTGTGATTGTCTCATTCTTCAGAAAGGCTGAGAGCTTCCAAAACATCTAAACAAGAAATGTGTCCCACTTTAAATAATCCAATTAGTGCTTCGCCACTGCGCAATTCTTTACAGTTAAATTTAGTGAGGTAGACTTTTATTTCTTTCAAGGAATTGAGTCTCCCTGAAAAAAACTCTTCCTTGAACGTTTCTCTCTGTCAGCGTGAAGCGGCTCATTTAAATTTCATGAGGTTGAAAAAAAAGCATTTGAGGAGTCTGAAACAGAGAGCTCATTCTTCACTGGAAGCTATTTGACAGGAGAAAAAAGCTGACATTTGACACTATGGTAACTTTTTAAAAGTGCACATAATAGTGTCATATTGTCTGAGTTGCTGCCACTTGTTTTGCCAGTAAAAACAATCAAACTTAATATTAAAACCAAACATAGCATGCTTGATACCTTTCGCTTTCATCCCCTCACAATGAGGCTGAATCCTCGACAGCCACAAAAATTCAGACTCAATGAAGCATAAGTTTACCATCACTCAATGTGTTTAGAGCTGTGGGCAAGGCAAGGCAAGGACATTCTACTTTGAGATGAAAAACATGTTGAGTGAATACAATGCTTTACTACAGCACATCTGACATACACATTTAACTCCCTCTTCTTGGGTATGTGTATTATGATTCATTACATTAGTCACTGTGGTGTGAGATCTAGAAGTATATTTTAGTTACTTGACATGAAGTTAGTATTACTTGTATTATTAATCAACAATTGTATGCAGGAGTGCCATGAAACTCTGTCTTCTATAGTAAATATTTAGCACAACTGGATTCTAAGGTTGGAAAAGCAGAATCTTAATGTTTTCATATTAAGAAAGAAAATATATTGAAGTTTCATAAAGGTATCTACAGATTAATTTTGTCTTTCATTTAACAAAAGACAAAAGCATGGCAATTGAGTTTGTTATTATAGCAGCAGATACTCTGGCCACACAATATAATATAGTTTTTATTCCAAGTGCTGAGAGGAAAATAGGTTTTCTTATTCATGTCCTCCATTTAGGCAGCTTTCATAAAGCTTCTCTGCCAAACAGCAGCCAAGCAAGTTAATAAGAGTTAATAGCAAACCTTTAAGCAGCCTACAGTAAACAACACTGCAAAAACAAAGCTGTTTCAGAAAGTTTTAGTTTGTTTTATGAACACAAACACACAGTCTGTCTGGATAGCAGTCAGTGGAAAAAAGGCGAGGCGACTGAGAATACCAGGTGAAATGAGGTTTGGAGACAAAAGCCTCCATATTGTTCTCTCATTTTTTTTTTTGGATGGATTTCCCAGAAATGGCACACATCACATACAGCACAGCTCTCTGACTGAGGCTGGCTCAACTAACAAGATGACTCCATGGAGATGTGAAATACTCTAGACTCTGAGCAGCACAAAAATCAGTCAGTGGAATGAATGTGTGCAGGAAACACATGTTGCAACAAGTTTATGAGTCCAATACAACAGCTCTACCATAAATGCTCCTGAATGAAGCTCATACATTAAATTCATTTTTATTTTGTTGACGTCAAAAAGGTGATCATTCTACTTTATGTTTTTTTTTAAACTCAGGTAGTAGTGGGTGGTGCTAGTGGTGTACTGCATGATATTGAAAAAAGTGTCCACCCCATTAACATACTTCAGTGATGATGACTCACACAACACGCAAATTGAGTGAGTGGGCGAGACTTTGATGTCTGATGTCATGGCCAAACACATAAAAAAAAAAAAAGATCAAAATATAGTTGGGCAACTGTTATCAGTAAAATATGAAACTAAGCCAGTGGAAACAACTACAGAGCACAATCGGTGATTCCACGTGATGCCATTCAATACAACTTTCAAACTGCTTCCAGATATATTCACAAATAGTGGTATTTGGAAGGAGGGTGGAATTGCTCATAGGGAATATTGTTTTGTGAAACCCATTTCTTCACTACATTACCACTTCCTCATGAGACATTGAACCTTTGTAATAACCGACACTGGAGGTCTCATCATTTCAGTGAGCTATATAAAGGGCTGTAGCTAACATGAAAGTATCTTTTTTAACAATACCTAATCAAGTTTCTCTCACAAAAGAGACTGCAAGCACCTCCAGAGAGATCACTAGCGAAATTGTGGAAAATATAGGCTCTAATTTTAGCATTAATTAGGTCCTGAAAAAAAACAGATGACAGATGGTCTTGCTGCTTAATTAGTAGTAGTACTAATAATTGCATCCCTTTCTTCATCCACCTGTCGAGAGAATTCTAGGATTAGGAGAGGGATGATGGTTTGAGTGAAGGTTTAAAGAGCATTGCACGTCCTTTCACTGTGTATGACTGTTTGAAACTAGGACTAATTGGACACTCTGTTCTGAGTTAAGGGTCAGGCAACTGAAAAAAAGATAAAAAGTTTTCATAAGTATGGAGCTATAAGATAAGAAAATAGAGTCTGAAGGTTGATGGAGTTTTAACAGCAGGCTAATGATTCCCTGGTGAAGAGTCAGGTGGGTTTATTGTGTTTGCAGGTGTTGACAAATCTTAACTCATAGACTTTGTTACTTTTCTTACTTTGCTCTGCAAACATATTTTCCATATTAATTGGTGACCTGTTTTTTTTTTTTTTTTTTGGTTGAGTCATTTTGTTTTTGCGAACCCATTGCTCTAGACTTCAATGGTTTTGTTTTGTGTGTTGTGAGCTTAGTGTGAAGACTCTTTTATTAAACTTTTTTCCATAACTGCTCTCTCCTCAAAACTTTTCATATTTACAACATACATACTGTTGTTATCGATTGATTTGATGTGACTGATTGCAAAGTGAGAGGTTTGGTTGATTGTTTTGTTGAAAGGAGATGGAGAAGGAGGTGGAGGCCAGCTAGAAGCCTCATATCTTACTGTACACACATCACACCTACAATTTAAAAACATCCGCAAAAAAATTTATATGTTGACATTGAGAGGTAGAGTTACTGTTTCTTCCTATTCAAATTGTCCTTGGATGATTGTAAGGAACAACATAGGAATGTATCTGTGAAGGAAGCCTGCATTCTAATATTATCATCTGAGAATACTAAGCAGCCTTCTGGATACACTTATCTTCAGAGAGACAAAGAATAACAAACCCACTGAGACAGGAACAGTGCTGAAGATAGAAGTAGATCTCTGCTAAATCTCTCCACTTTGTTCTCTTTGTGTTTTGTTCTGACGGAGTTTCTTGGCAGCACTTACCTGCAAGACAAGAGGGAAGGAAAACAAAACATATGTTGAAATAATAGGCATATGCATCTTTAAAAAACAGCTATAATGAGCTCCTGCATTTAATGAATCCTCAGTTGTAAAATATATCACTGTTTTGTTTCCTGTATCAACAGCACGACAATGTCCTATCATGCACTCATACATTCAAATTCAGAAATTGCATCACAGCCTAAAGTCTTCTTGATCCATCTGTAAAGTTGACCTTGGCAGCAGCTCTCATCAGACTTGGTCGAAATACAAATGAGTGAGAATTAGTGGTTAAGACTTTAAAAGAAGAAACTTGCCCCAGGCATTGTCTAATGATGTAGTCTTCAGTCATCTAGGTGTTTATTATTCATTCTGACCTTTACATAATACTTAAAGACAGTGGGAAACAGCATTGATTCTCAAAAGAAGAAAAAAACTCTCTTACTGTGAGAGTTTACATCCTCATTTTAACCTTTGACTCTGCGAGACTTTAATCTTGGATGAGGGCATAATTTAGCTTCGATGATGTTTATAAAATGACTGCCAGGGTGAGGAAATTGTTGAATCTCAGTGATCTGAACTGAGGCTGGTAGTTGAATTACAGACAATTTTTTAGCTCAGTGCACAGAGAAAATGAAAGACAACATATTCATTTCACAGTTCAGACTCCAGATATAATTTTCCTCTTTGGAGGTGAAGGACACAGCCAGACACACAGAGACATCATACACAGACAGAGCCATTAGCCTGATAGAGACATTTTCATCCAAAAATATTGGTTCCCTACATAAGCTTTCTCTGCCGTCCATGCAGGTTATTACAGTTATATAGCACTCACCCAGACCTGAAAAAACGGAACCACTTTAAACTGAATTTTTAATCAGATAAAGAAAGAAAAAAGAGAAGAGAAGAAAGTGACAGTGCTCACTTTGTTCAGTTTAAAACCGCTCGTGTCAAATAAATTACCTAAGGAATAAATCAATAGTGGCATATTTATATTTAAAATATGCAGCCAAAACTTTATAATTTTATTAAAATAGAATTATAAACTTAGATGAGCATTCCAGATCATTTAGAGTCAAGAGCAGCCTATTTACTGAATGTGTTTAGAGAATCTCACTTTGTACTAAAATGTTGGCACAATTCCAAGGTGACAGCCAAGTGAAAGATGACAACTAAAGCAGAGGAGTAATGGGAAACAAAGCCTTTTAAATGTGGCATGAGTGCTAAGAGTCTGCTCTCTACTTAAGAGAGACAGCAACCTGAGGCAAGTTATCTACATCACTCTCTACCTCTTCAATACAACTGCAACAGTTGGACAGCAGATGCAATACTTTCCAAAATGTCTCCAGCATTGTGCATATCTGTCAATAGCAGCATGGTACACAGTAAGCCAAATCTGCATGCATGTTTTGTCCCTAATGTCTTATTCACAATAATAATTCATTAATATTCCACAAATAGAAGTCAATGGCCAAGTTGAATTATTAACCATACTTATGTAATTCCCTAATAAGTCATCCACTCTTCAATTTCTGAGGCCAATATCCAGAAGAGGGTGACAATGTTGAAGTGAGCAGAGAAGCCCACACTCATTTTTCCACTACAGTTTCCAAGGAAATCCCAAAACACATCCACTGGCAGCTGGGGAAATCAAAGATCTGTAGTTTGTCTCCTACTACGAGGTACCTCAAAATCCCCTCGAAGCTCCTCTGCATATTATGTCGAGGAACGAGTTGAGGAAAGTGGAACATTTGTCCAAATTTGAGGTTTGGAGCAAAGATGGACTAGAAAATCAAGAACCATTCTGTAAGCCTCAGCTGTGTCTTCACCGCCACACTTCAATAAAAATTCTAGTCTGACCCCAAGCTCCTGGTCAGTCTCCTTGTCACAGGGTGTGTGTGTGTGGGGGTATTGGTTCCCTCCCCTTCTAGGATGTGTGGCCGCACATATGCTGTGACATTTAGGAGATTAGGAACACCTGTCCACACTGGGAGGAGGGCAGTGATTGGTCGGTGCGGGCAGGTGGTTTCTTTTTCTTGTCTCCCACCACAGCGTCAGGGAACAGAGTGAGTGCAGGCGTGCAGCGAGAAGACAGGTGTGTGGGTGGGCAGAGCGGATGGTGGGCAGAGCGGACGGAGTGGAGAAGCTAGGA
Source organism: Scomber japonicus (assembly GCF_027409825.1). Classification (NCBI taxonomy): domain Eukaryota; kingdom Metazoa; phylum Chordata; class Actinopteri; order Scombriformes; family Scombridae; genus Scomber; species Scomber japonicus. The sequence goes on from NC_070583.1 coordinate 11,204,489, forward strand.
CAGAGTACGGCGGTGGAGAAGATTGTCGGACGCCAAGACAAGTTTGACTGAGCTCAGTAGATCACTATCTGCTGTAGTCAACGGTTAATCATCCATAAACATAGTGGAGAATAATGCATGTTTACTTGGTGTTAAAAGGCCAGTTTATTTCAATACAAGCTAGTATTTTAGTTAAGAAGTTTTCTATGTGTTAATACAGCCAGTTATCAGAGTTAACCAATCATGTTACACTCTTAGCTGTTAAGCCCCACCCACTGCTGCTGCTCTCCTCTCATCCTAATCACAGAGTTACAGAGACAGTTTCACAGATATCAGGAGTGCTGAAAGTTTCCTTAAGTGTTGTGCGTGCATGAAAACTGTGAGTAGACAACTCAAACATGTGTGTGTACTGTGACTGCAGCTGTGGGGCATGTAAAATGCACAATTAGCTGTTGTTAAGTTTATTACCATTTTTGCTAGCTTAAATTGTGTTAACTGTTAGCTCTACTGCAATAGTCTGTTAATGCTAGCAATGGGTGTGAATGGGCTGGGTGATTGCTGTATGTAGGCCCAATTAAGAGTGGTTTTCCTCATTAGTTCATTCATTAGGTCCGTAAAGCCTGTCACTTAGCTGCTTATTATTGTATAGGAGTTAATATTTTTTATTCACATGCTCAGTTTATCTTAATATTAGAGTGATCTCATATTTCTTATGTTTGTATCTTATGAGACTCTATTTTATTATGCATGTGGTGATTTTCTAATTATTATGCATGTAAGTATTTTTCTAATTATTCACTACAGTTTATATTTTCATTTCAGAACCACATTAATGCACTGTGGAAACTTCTGTGAGTGATTGTGTATGGATGCTGTAAATGGTGACGAAGCCTGCATATAAAGTTCAAACGCAACTTCAACTGCCTGTCTTTTACTGGACATCCCACAGCGTGTCTGAATCCTACTAACCAACAGTAGTCAAACGGGTGAGGGCTACATCAGCCAACCGTATGGATGAGAGCTTCCTACAGCCAACCGTTTTTTTCACTTGGATAACGTTTTATTTGAAGAAGAAAGATTGAGAGAGATAAAGTCTTTATCAGTAGAAAATAAAAACCAGAAGAGTATATCATTCATTTCACAAGTAGAGTACTTCTACGTGTTCTGTCCATATGTGGCTATAACTTGCACAAAATATATTTTCTGATTCTGTTTACAGCTGAAATAACACAAAAAGTGTTTCTTGTGTTCATGAGTCACACAGTAAAACTGAATAAATTGACACATACAAATATATAGTATTGACAATATATTTCATTTTTTGCACATTTTCTTATTACATGGTCCAATGAGCTAAGCCCCTGCCAAGTCCAATCTACAACGTAGCCCACTCTCACTGGTTTCATTTCCATGTCAATCAGAAGTAAAGGAGGATCAGTGATGAGTATTGATTACTTACATTGGAAATGGCTCCCAGCAGAACCAGAACAGCCATGTTTACACTGTAAGTAACAGACGGTTACACCCTTAGGCTGACAGAGATACTGGACGAAGATAAATGACTGGGTCAAGGAAGAAGCGTATCATGAAAGTGTGGAACCATTATCCCAGCTAAAAGATTGTGTTTCTCCTTCCTGGAAGCTGAGCTGTGTCTCCCTCTGGGAGACACTGAGACCTGTCACCCACACAACTAGAGAGCAGACTCATATTGTCTGGGAGAGACAGCAGACTACACAATTCCTCACATCTTCCCTCTTTTATCTGCTTTCACCTTCCTCCCTCAGAGCCTCATGTTGTCTTCATCGTCATCATGTCATCTCTTCCTGAGAGGAGAAACACTGACTTTATAGTACCATGATCACCTAATCTCATTTGCTCTCCTCTGTTACTATGGTTGCTTTTTACCATTTTATGCTTCTTCTATATTTCCCTCCTCTCATTAGAATATAACGTTGTGATTTGACTGAATCCAAATATAATGTAATGAACAACATTTAGGAAACACAATTCAAATTGAATTAAAGTGACTTTTATTGTAAAAGGTTAGATAAGGGTTAAATACTTGTTTTTTTACATTTTTTAAGTTTTTTTCATGGCTAACTGTGCCCCCCTGTTATATGGGGTACCCCAATCCCGAATCCTGATCTTTTTCTCTTTGTATATTCTTCAGTCTACAGTGCAACAGTCACTTTGGTTGTATGCTGTCATTTGTTATGCAGATGACACTCAGCTATATTTTTCAGTAAAAACAGATCATTTTAGCAACTTAGACACTAAACTATTGACCCCCCCCCCCCACACCCCCCCACACCCCCCTCAAAACTAATGCCAGGAATCGTGGTTATATTTGTTATATTTATTTTACCCTAAATTGAAATTTGAATACCATGTCAACAATTTGGTTCAATTATGGGTTTGTGTGTTGTTGTGTTTTTTTCCCTGAAACTAAGAAACATTGCAAAAATCTGATCATTGTTTTTGGCTTTGGACCTAGAACAAATCATTCATGTCTTAATGTTTCCCAACCTCCATTACTGCAATTCCCTTTTACCTGCCTTATTCAAGCTGTCCTGGTACATCCTCAGCTCATACAAAACACAGCAGCTATTAACTAGGACTTGCCACAAATCTCACGTCACTTCAGTTCGGGGTTGATTATAAGATTATTTTAATAACTTATAAGGTTCTACTGTACTCCATTTAGTGCCACTTTCTGAGCCACTGAACTCTTGCACTACATAGCAGTCAATTAAGTCATCCAAGCAAAACCTGTTGACCATACCACAAGCCAAACTGTGCTTTTGCTGCCCTGGCACCTAAAATCGAGGACAATATATCCCCCTTCATCAGATCAGCTGAGTCTATTGAAAACATTTTAAAACCTACTTTTTTAGCTTGGCTTTTACAATTTCAATTATGTGTGTAGTGACTAGTTGCTGCACTCAGTTAAAAATGTGCTATATGTGTGTATGTATATATATATATATATATATATATATATATAGTTTGACATACTTACTTAAATAAATTGAGCATTTAAGTCAATATTGTTATCTTTCATATGTATAGGTGGGTATAGTGCTTCAGATAGAAAATGAAAGCAAAAAAGATGTACAACTTCATCAAATGTGTCATATTGGTGAGGTTACACCTCTGCAGCTTCTCTCTGAATCTGCCAACCACACACTGACCATCTATCTTTATCACATAAGAAAGGACTGTTTCCTCCTCCACGGACAGTCAAACCCATCCAATAGTTCTGGAGAGCTGGATCAAAAGACAATTTGACAACATCACCATTGTTGGATTCACACCACTACTGTTTGTGAAATCTCCTGTGGTTACGTGCCGTGGTATGTGTTGTGTTTTGTGCTGTTGTCTTTTTATTTTCTCTTCTTCTGCCAGGTACCGCCTTCCTCCACCCTCAGCTGATCACCACAGCTGTGGCATATCACAGCTGTGTGATATAACCCCATGCAAAGCTGGCGCCAGTACCATTGGGCTATTCAGTAGCGCAGAAACTGTTGTGTGTGTGTGACCAGAGTGCTTCAGATCTGCAGCGTTGTCCGGTTGTTATGGTTTTTGAGTTTATTATTTGACTTCCCGCATTAAGGGGTCGGTTTTATGTTGACCAAATAAATCACTGCCTTTGCAGTACGACTTAAGTTGTTTCTTATCTCTCTTTTCGTTTAACTGTTTTAATTGTTACCTCCCTCTTCCCCTAGACCTTTCTGTTTCTATTATAGTTTCTACTATAACTGCTGACTGCAAGACCTGAAGTACATATGTTGTTTTAGACAAACTGAATTTAACATTAGAATGTTGACCAGAAGAGTCGGTGTGTATGTTAGAGGTCTGTACCTCAGTTCAAACCCCATTGCATATTTTGACTGAATTCAAGCTACTTTTCATTTTTATGCTGAGACTGCTTCACCTGAAATACAAATAATGCTATTAAGCATTAAACAATACTTGAAGTATTGCTTTCAACTGTGTAATTATGATGATGCATTTGCTACAGTGGATATTGATATTTCTGTCCTTGTCAATTTATCTTTCTCACATGAACCACTCTGCAGCAGAATCTGATGTTCTGAATGAATTATAAATAACTGTGTCCCTCTTGTCATGGTCAGGAGTTCATGGTTAAATCAGACTATCAATGTTTTTCTCTATGTGATGTCTGTATGATATAGGCAAAATATGTAATTCCTCTGTACATTTACAAAGAACAAACTGGAAAATAAGACAGTTGGGCATACAGAGAGAGCTGAGCTTGGCCTGTGTGCCAAGCTCAGCTGCCTGTTTACTACAATCTGATATCTGCTTTATGCATGTGGCTTGATCCTTTTCGTGCTTGGGGTCTTTCCCATTATCTTTTCCCCGATTAACCAAAACAATAATTTTGGGAACTGTAATTACATCCTTTTGTTTAATATACAATAGCCCCGAACGTATAAACAGTAAAACAGCAGCTTGCTTGCAGAATTTCCACAACAATGTCCTGATGGAGGAGTCCAGCATTTACATTCAGTTAGAGCTAGAAAACACAGAATCCAGTAATAAAACAAAAACTCTTGACACAGTGTTTGACAGAGTTTATCTACATTAAAAGTGCCCTGTGGAATTCAACTGCAAATAAACTCTCTGTTTACATTCTCTGTTACTGAAATACAATGCATTCTGTAAATCCTTACGGTCTAACAAACACACTGAATGCATTCCCAAGAATACTAGATAACTGTAACAACAGCGGGAGGAGAGACGAGAGTAGATCAAAGTTTTTAAATCCACACAAACACTGTCAGACAGCAAAAACTGTGTTGTTCATGATTCAGTTACAGTTCCCAGTAGCCTCAGGGCTTCAATATGTTATTGTTTCAGTAACAAGCAGTGAAGGATAAAGCATTCTGATGTTCGATCTGTCACTTTACAGGAAACTGAAGATTCCTACACGCAGAAACAACCCTGAAATGTCCCAAACATAGTGACATTCATGAACATAAAATGTAAGATGAAAATGTGTGTACCTCACTCAAACTTCAGGCAGAGTGTGTGCATGTTTTTCTAAAGGGTGATGAGGTAGTGATGGAACCCAACAAATGTAATCTTGTAGTAAAACACTGTTTGTTTGGGTTGATAATCAACTACAATGATTGTGTGGTTATCAAAATGCCAATCAAAGGCACATTTATAAACAGTATATTGATTAATTAGGTCTACATATGTGTGATTCATTTTATCATTATTTTAATTGACACGGGGGTTTTATTTTCCTGTTAATATTATTTTATTTTGTGACACACCTATAGATGTTTTAGATATGAGTGCTACAAACTAATCATTGATTACATTACTGAGACATCACAGCTGCTGACCATGGTTTACAGGTCAATGTGATGAGTTAATTATATGGACACTATAAAGAGCCACGCAGCTTAATGGTATGCATGCATAATGACCGCTGTTTGTGGCTGTTGCGTTAAGTCTCTGGTACAATACAATCATTGAAACTTCACTTCTTCTTTCCCAGTTGTGTCACTGACAGGTATAAAGACTGGTGGAGCAAGGGCAAGTTGTAAACAACAGGACTAACGGCGGGAACACACCAAAGAGCGGTAAAGTGTGTCAGGTGGCAAGTTGCCATGCAATCTCTATGTAAACTTGCAGCGGCTGCACTTCGCCACCACCGCTGCAGGACGAACTTTGACGCTCTTCTGTGTGTTCCCGGCGTAAGGGTGTGTTTTCAACCAGTTATGTCTAATTGCTGGGTCTATTGCACATGTGCCCAGTTCGGCAATGAAACACAATTGTGCGTACACACAGCTTTGTAAATCTGACTAAATGTTGGTCTATATATATATTTCTGGCTTTGTGCATGCACAATACACACAACAGACAGGGGGCCAGGAAAGAGAGATACACAACACAATATCATGCTAAGACACACATCTACACAACTACACAAACACACACTGGTGGTTCCCAGAGATTAGTAAACTGTCTGGTAGAAAGACTCCCAACATTGAACCAACTGACTGGCATTAACAGCCTCTAGCCATGGAAAAGGACAAGGAGCAGCCGTTCACAGCAGGAGAGGCCAGGATGAGGAGAGCAGGAGAGCAAAGAGCCATAATCTGTCCCAAAGGTAAGATACAAGACTGGTACACACCATGATGAAAAGAGACAACCTGGCACTGTGGAGCTGATTCAGTCACAGAGGAGAGGAGGGTCAGGTCAGAGGAAGAGTGAGAGGTCTGAGAAGAAGCCGGGACCGACGTATATGTGATATATTTTATCAAGCACTTTGCAGCGGTCTGACAGATAACCCTTGTCATCCATTTCGCCATATGCTCTGGAATCCATCTGGCTTCCTGCCTCAGGATTTAACACATATGAAGTACCAAACTGTGAGAGGAATACTGATCTCCTCAGAAGCATTTCCTCTCAGATTTAAACATATCTGAAGTTTGGTTCTTGGCATCTGGAGGAAGCTGAACATTACTTTTTTGGCAGTTGGAAGTTTATGGAGACAGACATGGAACAAAACCGCCTTCTGAATTTATGTCTGTTCCACTCATGGAACCACTCTAAGGAGTCCAGTTTTTGTGCTATAACCTTCCCTAAAACCTCATCTTTGCAAGGAATGGCAGTTTGGAGATCAGTTGGAAGTGATTAAGCGTATATGGGTAAAGTGTAGGTTTTTCTTAAGGTGTGGTTGGACTACTGCTGGAAGTGGGTAGGGATGGTAATAAGACAGCAGGTGGAGTTCTTATTTTGGCAATGGTCTCAGTTTCATTTTCAACAGTTAGTTTGTCAAAGGAAGTCAAGGGTACAGTTGGTGCTGTAGGACAGGGTTCAGTGATAGTCGGCGCATTTTTTAAAAAAGCGTTATGATGTGCAACTTTCAATGTTGAAGAGGAGTCTGGGGTTAGATCTGTGTCTATTTACCAGGTATCTATCATACTTTTCTCTGGCTCTTGAATAAAGGTCTTGATTAGATCCCTCAAAGCCTGCAAGTCTACAGCCTGTCTAGACCCCCTCTATGTTTGTTCAGTCCTAATACATAATTACATTAGGCATTCAATGTTATTGGTTAGCCAGGGCTTTTGTCTCTCTGACAAGTATTAACCGGCTGAGCACTGAGCACAGATGACTGCTGTCACTGTGGAGAGAAGACGGAGGCACAATGACAGAATACAATTCCACCTGTATTAATATTTATGGTTTTACTAACAGCATTGACTTTATCACAAATACTCTCCCATATGTCGGTTTTTCTGGTAATATTTGTTTTTGTTATAACTCAATATAGTTGTTAACCTCTTCCACTAGAACCCGATCACATTTCATTTAGAGCTTGCAGCTTTCTGCTCGTCCAAACTCTCCATTAAAACACGCAAAACCCTCATTTAAATACTGCTGTCTGCACCCTGTTGCTCCTGTTTTCATGTATGCAGTTATTCTTAGTAGATCACCCACAAAACACATGCAAACAAAACTCGCAATCTATTGCACTGTGCACATAATTTAGTGCCCTTTATTTGGGATCTTAGTAAATCAAGGCCCTAAGACTCAGTAACCATAATGGGCAAAGAAGAAGTCAGGTACTAAATTGGGTTATCAGTTAGTTTATGTAAATGGAAATTCATTTTGGTTGTTAAAACTCTTTCCTGAGGAGGTATATTCCTCTAAAGAATGAGTCAAATTGTTTTGCAAAACTGTAGCCAGTTCCATCACAGAAGTTCTCCAACCAGCTGTCTAAATTTAAAAGGTGGGTGAACCATTCTCATGCTTTCATGGTTGGAATTAGACCAGAGAGTGCACATATTTTACACAGACTGTCAGTGGTTTTAGTGAGTATTTTTAACATCCTGTTGCATTTTTATGCAATTTCTGGGTCTAATGTTGTTGGAGCCCACACAAATAATTGCTGTAAATGCTAAAGAGGTAAATGGACTGTACTTACATAGCACTTTTCTAGTCTTTTTTTGACCATGCAATTTGGGATAAAGTATCTTACTCTAGGACACATCGGCATGTGGACTGGAGGAGCCAAGAATCTGACTATCGCTCTACCTCCTGAGTCACAGCCAACCACTAAGCAGAGGGATGGCATGTATTGCAATAAGTCCTTAATTTAGGGTAATTCCACAAACCTGATTATTGAATCACTAATTAAGAGAAACAAGTCCTCAGCAGTTCCTGTTGTACAAAGTGAGATTAGAGGTTGCACCACTGGAAAGGAGGTCAGAATGATCAGCCTGGTCAGTCAGAGTGACCAACGCCAGAGGCATATCTACCAGGGAGCATCATATATATATACAGGGTGTCCACAAAATTCCACAAAAGACCATAGCTTAGTATTGATAAAAATGCTGTCATGCATGCTCAAATATATTTTATACAGTCAATGAGCATGATGTTCATGAACTAATAAAGGCTCAATAAAGTGATGCAAATATTGTGAAGCCAAGGCAAAGACAGATTTCTGTTCACTTCGGGGAGGTTACAAGCAATTAACAGTCTACGCCAGAAGTTGTGTGGATGGGAGGGAGATGTAAGACACAGAAGGTCAAAAACAGATTTTCTCCCCTGAAGAAACAAACAAACAAATATCCTTGCCACAGCATGATGCAGGAGTGATCAGAACACACAGGGTTGGTAACAGACACTAACTGTCCCAACAGCAGGCAGCAGCTCCTTTTTCTCCCAGTCCTGGAAGCTTTTTATGCAGTCTCTCCTGGTCCTGACCACACACAATGACTGCTGATGGCTTTTTTCCTGTTAAATATGTGTGTAGGGTTGCCAACTTTCACAGGCAGAAATACAGAATGACTGCAAGTGGATAGTGGCGGTGTTGTTTTGTGGAACCATGTGTTCATTAGTAATAGTAACTATTGAAGGATTGTGTGAGAGACTGATTAAATCTGACTAAAGCCAAACATTTATTGGTGCTTACATTTGTCTCTAGATTGCCTTCAGTTGCCAACATCTGTCAAACTGCTCATTCTGCAGACTAGCATGTCCATATGTCAGATCAGTCATGCCAGTGCAACATACAAAAAACACCCAGTTTAACCCTCCTCCAGTGTTTGTTGCTCCACCCTTATTTAAGTGTTTGCGGTCAAATTTGACCCGTCTATCTTAACTGCTTTTATGTTAACACAAAAACAATAAATCATCACCAAATATCATTTAACCCTTTTTTAGGTTTGAAACAATGTCTCAGAGTAGTGGTTAACATAAATCACTATCATTCACAAGTTTATCATTTGGCTCAAAAATATGGTCCGGTCTCTCAGACAGAAAATCGCTTGATCAGTCGCCTTAGTTTGTAAGGTGTAGTTGAAGTGCAGGGATGGACATATAAGCATGAGAAAGAGATACAGACAGGGGACAAATTAAAGGAAAAACCTGAATAAATGAGTGCAGAGACAGTACAATCAAGCAATTAACATCCAGTCATGCTCTGTGGTATGTATAAAAATGCTTAGGCAAGCCCAGTTGATTATTTTTTATCAAGATGGAAAGACTCACAGAGACTACTCAACTGGCTGGTGTTTCAATAGGAACTGTAACTAAAATGATATTTGCATTGAGATCTATGGGAAAGAAATCAGTAAATAGGGTCAAACATTGTGGTTTACAGTGCATATTGATGTTCATGCATTAGTGCGATATGTAAGAAAAAACAGAAGGGCAATGGTTTGGTTTGGGTCTACCTGTCCTGTTAGAGGGAAGGCTAACTGGAAATCAATACAAAGTTGTTGTGAGTGATCACCTTTTATGATGAAACATTGGTTGGGGGGGCTGGAGTGTTGTGGTTTTGGATGTGTGGGTGAGTGGGTGTGTGTGTATATGGATGTTTTCCACCTGATGGATTATACATTTACACATTAATTTCCTATGTCGGCCATTTTTGACCAGGAAAACCAAAGGTGTAACAATGTTTACTAAACCACTCAAAATTCACTGAAAGTGGTGATATACAATTTGATATGTTCAAATACCTAGTGTGGAGGACATCATGAGCCAATCCGATGAACACAATTTTTATGATGTATGGGTCAGATTTGACCCAAACACTGGAGGAGGTTTAAACAACATAAAAATCACTCACTCCAAGCCCCAAACAAAAGCCATATGAATCAAGACTGCAATGACAAATCATTTAAAGCAGACGTGAGTTTTTTCACTTTTCCCAACATTTTCAAATTGAAGCTTAGAGAAAAGGACTTTTGTCATTTAATCTGCATTACTAGATAACCAGTGGATATCTTGGATTGCTGTCCCCACTATGTGTTGCTTCGTGGAGTGACATTGACAGTTTTTTTTTTTTGTTGTTTGTTTTTGTTTTGTTTTTTCCTACGAAAGAGGACACTAATTAACTAACAGAGAGATACATCAGGAGAACTGGTGATAGAAATAGAGCCACAGGGAAATGAAAAGGTGGAAGCCACCAAGGAGAGGACAAGTTGGAAGAATAAAAACACCACAGAGATGATGAGGAAGAGAGTTAAAAGAAAGTCAGACAAATCAAGACATGCATAGTTTAGACAGCATAAGGGACATGCTCCAGAGTCAGTCCAACTAGTCTGTATGGTATGAACAGTGTTACTGCATGGTATTTTACATCAGAATAGGAAGCACAAATCATTTTGGAGACAAGGCTTAGCCTCAATAATACATATATTATTCAGTTTAATACATGTGTTTGCTTTAAACAAATATCTAGTAAATTACTGTTCCAAAATGTATTATCGTAAATATATTATATAATCAGGTAAGCTTTATTTCTCTTTGAATCTTTTCTCCTCTACTACACATACCTCCAGGTGTAATGGACCTGTTCAGCTGGAACTGGAGAGTTTTCCCCAAAACCCTACAAGGCAGAGCCAGAAGAAGCTTTCGAACAGGGTGCTACAAAGCCCACTTCTACTCACAGTACAAAGACACAGCTTATTGTTCCCCTGCAGACATGTCTCTCTGTCCCCAAGAGTGCTTTTATCTCCATTAAGGGGAATTGTAATTTGAAAAGGCCACCTTAACAGACAGTGCTTTCTGTTCTCATGCCAGATCTGAAAGTCATGTAAATGCAAAGCATACGTGGCCAGACAGAAATGCCCTGCTGCTAGGAATAATGGATGAGCTAAATAAAAATAAAAAAATAAATGAAAAAGATGATTGAAAGTCAAAACTACATAAAACAGCTAGATACAATTCTTACTGTAACTGTCACAGAAAACACAACCCTGCAGGTTCCTGACTCAGGAAATAAAGTTTTCTCTGGCTACATTAAATGTGACGGGGTAAAAAAAGAAAAAGAGACTTCAACAGCTGGCAAGTTTGGCTGAAACGGTTAAAGAAAACTTCAGTTTTCAGTAATTGTAGATGAAATTAAAGCTATTCACAAAAAAAAACAAATCTCAATTGTTCTAAGATACTACTACAACAGCGTGGTTCATTGAGTTAGCATAGGTGGAAAGCCTGGATGCTATTGTGTTAACTGATTAATTATTACATTTCTATTTGCAACCCCTTACAGTCTCCATGCCCTCCTCTTGTCACGTTATGATTATTTATCTAGATCTGCCCCTAAACAAACGTGGCTGTGCCTGGAGATGTCTGCAGAGAGTTATTGAGGGGAGAGAGACTTTCAAAGTGGCAGTCCCAGGGAGGAGGTGATCTTCGGTTGTAAGGTCCACCAGTGGTGCAAAGCGGTTACCTAAGGACTTGACATTACCCATTGGGATAAATGAGAGGAAAATAGATCTCATGATAACAGTAGCCCAGGAGGGCTCACTAATAGTACATTACATTTTTATCTGACAAAAAGGCTGTGAGGCCAAAGTGGAATGTCACAAGCCTCCAATGCAGTTGAGCTTGCCACTGCATTCAAAAGCTCTTAGCTCTGATCAGACAAAACATCCTCGTCAATCCTGCCATGAGTCAGGGTTTGTTGGCTTGGCTGTTATTACAGCTTGCTACAAGACAGACTTGACCAAACTTTGAATCAGCAGGAATCCTCAGACTCTACAAGCCATACACAGAATCAGAGAGCTTGCATGTAACTGCACAGAGCCAAGGAAAACAGGATACAAATCAGCACATTGACGTAATTTCATAAGCAGAAGTAGACTTGAAGATTCTATCTTTCTATCATTTTGACAGCATGTTCCAAGGAGAGGCTGTAGCTTCAGGAGGCAGATCCACTACAGTTGCATTGAAATGATTCTCGAATCCACACTACAAACAGGCACCATGTGGTTGCTCTGTGTACAGTACAGTGGTGTTATTCTGTCTCTCTCCCCTGGCCTCCTGCCTGCTGTGATTCTGTTAACCTCTTTGAGCATCAAATCCACTCCTGAAGCCTCTCCTCACACTGTTGCCATGACCACAACACAGCCAACATTGACCCTTATCATCACAACAACACACCCTGTCCACATGCGTGTTTCTTGCTTTGTATGAATTCAATTTAACTTCCATTCAGTATAGAGTACAATACAAGATGCAAGTGCATAAACACAGTGAGCAGCTCTCACAACCTCTCTGACAGAAAGGATGCAACAATGAAAAGACTCAGGAAGCTTCTTATTTGTTGCTTGAATAAACTTAGTGTGACCTCACTTTGATGGGTCTTTTTTTGCCTCTGTTCTCTGTTGTTGTTGTTTCTTTCTTTGCATTTTTATCAAATCAAATCTCAACTTTGGCTGCACTTGGATAACCGGAGCTGTGGGTCTATTTATCACCATCTAACCACACAACACCAACAACAGGAAATTATTTGGAAATCTTAACCCCCTCAAGAGTACTAGCAAACTCATGTGGGCCTTGATTCTAGATAATCTAGTCTAATTTGAAATCCAGGCTTTTAGTTGATTATTTCATATCTCATGGCTGATTATTGTGCTGTAGTAGTGGAGGAGCTGTACATTTATCCTCCTTTTAAAATATTTCATCACGTACACTTAACACCAATGAAATTATTCACAATTTAATGTTTTGCAATATCAATACACCTCTCTGTAATAACTTGATTATCCATTCCCTTTCCTATCATATAAAGTAATCCCCATTTCGATAAAATGAAACAGCTTTTTGTGGCATAAAATGGTGTGACCTGACATTTATAGCAGGCGTTTCAACAAAATCTGCTTCTGTAGCGATTGCCAACACGACAGACCGGCCATAAACTGCTTTGTAGCAAAAAATCCTGGCATTCAAATACAAAAGCAGCCTTTACTCTCAGAGTGATAAACTGACTAATTGTTGGAGTGTACACAGAGAGAATCATAATACAGCATATATCAGTCATGTTAAGAGTTAGGATGGCAACATTGTTCAACATCCTGAAGAAATTATTTTGTCTGATTCGGAAAATAATCTGGAAAGCTATACATTTGCATCATTATGCCACACACACACACACACACACACACACACACACAGCCTTATCATCCATGGAGCTTTTTTCCCTCCCAACAGACACAGAGAAGCTATTCCAACAGTTATGTGACAGCAAGGAAGGAGCTGTTAAACTTGGTGAGCTGTGACGGAGGACTGGACCAAGCTATCTAATAAAATCCTACAAAAGTTGTTTGGTCATTGTCATATGAACAGTCTGTCACACATAACATTTTGAAAACGTGTATAGTATTTCTTCAGCCAGACACATCCCAAACTTACATAGTAATATTAGAGATATTTACCTTTCTAGCTGTCCAAACATTTTCATAGATGCTGTCTTACAAATAAATACTGCAGCAGCTTGAAGCTTTAGTTATTGATCACAGGTCAGCTGACTGGTGAGTGAAGTGTTCTGGCTGTTGATTAAGTGGTTAATTGTGACTCTGTGATGTCATAAACCTTCTAAATTCTGTGAAGGATCCAGAATGGAATCTTGAATTATATGACAAATACATAACTTTAAACAACCACATGGAGACTGAATTTTGAATTAGTTTAACTTTAAATGTAGACTTAAATGACCAGAAAAACAACAGATACTATTTCACATTTCTAATACAAAAAGAAATTCATTTAATGGTAACTTAAAGTAACTTCATATATACTTGCTCAAATGAACATGTCGATTAATCAGAATATAATTACAGATAGTATGAACTATCTGTTATCTAGCACACTGGCTGTCCACTGCAGATGATATCATGATTTGAAACGTTTTGATATTGTGTTGCTTTAACTTGGACAACTAAAACAAATAAAAATAGAACATTGTTGGGGGAAATGATAGTTAAACTACTCCTGACTTAATTTACTGGCCCAGGAGCATCCAAATAAAAAAGGGAAAGGTTATTAAAAGGCAATTTTCCATTACAGTGTGAACACGTGATGGATACAGTGGATTGCTCACAATAGAAAGAGAATGGTAGTCCCAGCTGGAAGCAACAGGATTGCAGGCACCAGTATCAAATCAAGTGTGGTTTTGTGGTTATTTTGCATCAGCCTTGTGCTGATCATTTGATAAGTCATACATGAATGTTTATTTACATAAGTACAATGGTATAATGTTTCCCTAATGGTATAGGCAAGCCAACTTTATATATATAGCGCATTTCATACCAGGGGCAACTCAATGTGCCTCACATAGAAACAAATATTTAACAGTAAGAATTGGAAGCATAAAAACATACAATTAACAAAAAAATAAATACCCAATTATAGTAAAAACTGGAAACATTCAAATATAGTATAGAGCAATAAGTCCTGCCATAACAAATGAGACATGATGTCATCTAGTAGGAATATCTGCAAATTAATGATGGTCAATTTTAGATGCTTGGTTCTATTGGACGTAACTCGTTTAGAAAAGTATGCAATTAATCCATATTCTGTACACTACTGTCCTAAAAACACAATTGCTTACACAGGACAATATTCAAAGAGCAGTGCAAACATTGTACGTTCCCAATAAATGTCACACTGACCCTCACAGGGGTAAGTGAGAGTTTAAAAGAGCCTTTTTTGCAGAAAAGTGCTATTTAGTATTCCAGAACAGCAGAGGCACCACATTTTCTAATGGAGCACAGCCATTAGATTAATCCTTTAATAATGTATAACATACTTTATTGTAAGATTTTATACACAGAGAAGCCCCATTACCACTGTACCACTGAATTAAAGCTGAGCCGAGCATTTTGTAACAGACAGTCTCAGCAGCAGCTGCTTCGTTAATATGGGATTCACAGCAAGGAGATTTAAATCCTCTTAAATATTAAATCTACCTATATCCTCTGATGACTTTGCAGGTAAATATCACTGATGCATGAAACTGAATCAGCATTTGACCGCAAAGCACACAGGTGAATATATGGATGTGCAGTTATTAGTTGTACATATGTGAAGGCACTCACAAAGCTGCATTCCCACATTTCACGCCAACATGTTTATATTGAGGCGCACCTCCAATTCTCAAGGGACAAAGGACAGGAAAGGAAATAGTCCAGGCGAGATCAGAGGGGGATTGGAGGACATATTGGTTAGCTAAAACCCAGTGGAGTGGATCATTGTGAAGCCCAAAGATCCCAGCTAGCTCTGACACAACTTCCTGCACAGAGGGGAGGGGGTTATTTATAAAAAAAATCAAGATCTAAGCAGGTATGACTTGAATGTAGCAGGGGATGAGGAATGAAGGAGATGGAAAGAGATAGCGAGATAGAGAGAAGGCCTGAGGCGCTTCTGACTGCCTGTTACTCTACAGAGGAAAATAATCTAAAGATCTCTACACATGACAGGCCTTATATGTATACCTGATGGTAATTTGATTTTCATAGAATGGATTAGGGTTAGAGTTACTCTAAACAGAAATTACACTAGTGATTCAGGGATTGGAGCTAACACAAGGACATAGTTGGTTATTACTGGAATTCTCTTCTGGCAAATGTGTGATGATGTTTAAATGTAGAGGAGCTGACTGAACAATGGCACCAAAGCTAAAACACTGAGTCATTATTATTATAATGCTGAAGATACAACAGTCCACATCTACCTGGTGCTGCTGTCCACATATGCATATTCTAAATCTTCCACATATCACTACTTCTATAAACCACAGTAAAATACACAATATATGTAGTGTTGTTTTCCATTTAGTCAGGTCAACGTTTGGAACAAAGAAAAAGAAAACATGAAGCATCGAGGACACAGTCCACACTGACCTGACCTTGGTATCAAACAGCCAAGTTGACACTGATGTTTTGAGCCTGTTCCACTCACAGGGTCAAATGGGTGCATTAACAATTAAATGTAAAATGCTATTTTTCAGCTGCTGTTGATTCTGAAAAGGTTTTTCTACAGCCAAGCTAAGTCCTTATCCTTAATCATACACGCTGGGATACATGCAGACCCCAGAATTGTCCTTTTTGTCATATCTCATGTGTATTTTATTATGTTATACACATTTTTATGACTTTGTCAATCCATGTGTTCCTAATGAACCGATATCATTGTTTTTTCTGTTTCTGTTTTAATTAGTGCTTTTTAATAATACTAATGCATTGCTGTCCTCTGGGACCCCACTCAAAAGCGTGCAATTATGCCTATGCAATTTTAATAGATGGAGCAATTTATTGAGTTTGCCATCAGTTCTAATTTTAAGTATCACACACATTTGGGGAGGGGTAGTTTGTCAGTCATTTTTGAAAGCTTTGTGGAAAGATTCCACTTGACAAAAAAGGATATGTTTTCCTATTTACATAATATGCTAATTAACTGTCACCTTCCTAAAATAATAACATAATAGTATTACTAAGAAATATGTTAACATTTTGCTATATGTTGGTTGTTTCTTACAGTAGTTTATTGCTGTCAGTAGGCCTTGCATGTTATATATGTAGGATGAGGGTTTTTTCACCAAAGAAGTACGTAATGTTGACTTTGAGCTATAATTCGTCTCCTCTCCCTTAGGTCTCCTCTCAGGTTAGAAAAAAGAAATATGCTCAAATTAAACATACATTTCCTAGCCTCTTGTTACACTTTTTTTTGTGTCACAGACTGCAAATAAATTGTATGGTTCTCTCATTCCTCCAATTAGCCACAGTGAGCAGCTACTGCAGCTATTGAGCAACAGCCAGTACTTGTTATGTTCCTAATCAGGTTTTACATGTTAGAGAGGCAGCAGTTGTCTCACCATATCTCTTACATCTGATGTTGTTTGTCCACAGACACTCAATGAATGCAGTGTTGCTAGAAGCTAGTGTTAATCACTCCTTTGCAGCTAAATTAATTGAGATTAAACTGCAAACAGCCTCTCTGTGAGAGTCTGTGCTCCCATGTTACACTAAATTCCAGATGTCCATGCAGTACTGTGGAGACTGTTCGGGACAGACAATATAGGTGAGCTGTGGAGCTGGAGCAGTAATTATGATGACATAATCTACAAAGGCAATGCAAATCAATACTATAATAAAATCTGCTGATAAGAGGAAAACTTGATTGTACTCCTCTGGTTTTCAGGAAATGGCCCTTGAGGCAGTGTGAATAATGTAGGAATTCTTTACCAGGCTGCCAGGCTCTACTGCATTTTAAGCTACTTGTTTCTGGAGGAAATTGTAAAACAAAGGACAAAAGGAGGCATGGACAAATGGCAGTAGGCTGGGTGTGCATGTGTGTTTGTAAATGTATTTGGAACAATTGTCATTTATCTCTGTTGCTAAAGTCATGGAGCCATGTAAGTTCATACTTTTGGTCCCTGAAACTTGACTGAGGAGGATGTGGGATGCTAAATCAGACAATCATCCAATCTATTAACACGCAAGTCTGTTCTGGGCTACTGTAGAAATATGGTGCTGTAACATGATGGATTCATTCTAAGGTGATAAATACACACCAATTCTTATTTTCAGAGATTATATACTAACTAACACATCCTTTTTAAATATTATATTGAATTTCTGCAAAATCCATACAAATAGATGCCACTAAATGAATTCACAAAGCAGCTTTAATTCAAGTCTATCTGTGCTTATAAGAGACAACACGGTTGAGTGGAGGCTGGAGAAGAGGAGCTGCAGTTGACCAACTGACCAAATGTTAATTTGTTCATTTTTTTCTGATGATTTAAGATTGAGACTCCTGCTGTTGTGTCCTCAAGCAAGGCACTCAACAGAAACACTTCATGTAAACATCCAGCTGAGGAGGCTAATAACTTTATTCAAATTCAAACTGTGGTAAGCAGCCTCAGGTAAGGGCATTTGTAATGGGGATACAGGAAATATTAGAGAGGTTAAAAAAACAAAACAAAAAATAACTTAAAGTCATCCAGTAGCAATGCATGAACAATGTATGGAAACTTCTGAGCATGTATCCTACATTATGTCCGAAGTGTCCGAATGTCAATTCATTCTATCTAGTGGTTGCCTAAATGGTTAGAAATGACCAACCAAATAAAAACATGTTTTTGTAAACCATTGTTCACTCAGGGGCTATGGTCCAGGCTTAAAACCCAAGGAGACCATGCTTTTACTGTTGTTGCCCCAATGCAGTGGAACAAACTCCTCCACAGTATTAGGTCACCAGTTGGTGCCTCATTTTAAAAAAGCTTTTTAAAATCGACATGTACAGATATTATTATTTAATGCTTCATCTATTCGTGTTTGATTACTGTTTTTACTGTGTTTCTGTGTATGTTATTCTGATAATATAGTTTTATGTCAAGCACCTTCGGTTTTGAAAGCTGCTATATGAATAACGTTTATCATTAGTATTATCATTATTATTATTATTATTATTACCGCCACCATTATTATTATGATGATGCCCACCATAAAAGAAGTGGTATCCCTTGTCCTCTCTTTGCCACGTGTGCACACATTTTAGTTGCAGGTGGTACAATGTCACGAGCGACAATTTCTTCACCTCTGATGAACTCAGCCAGCAGCTCCTGAAGAAATGGAAGATCACCATGGTTGTTACAGTTAGAAAGAACAAACTTGAGCTCCCTCTTGCACTCTTCACAATGGGGGAGAGAGAGGCCTTCTCATCAAAGATTTGTCTTGACACCCACCACCACCATCACCACTCTACTTTTCTATACCTCCCAAAGAGGAAAAAAAGAATGTGGTCCTGCTGAGCACACTGCACAAAAATGGCTGAAATCAGTGATTGTGAGAACAAGAAGCCAGCAATCATCCTATACTACAGCCACAAAAAAGGAGGCGTGGACAACCTGGACAAGGTGATTGGAGCTTACAGCTGTGGGATGATGACCACCTGCTGGCCCCTGGTCAACTTCTATAACATCACTGATGTATCCTCATACAATGCCTTTGTGATATGGAACAAGATCAGCCCTAACCTTGATGTCTGATCAGCAGAACAAGAGGAGGGTGTCCCTGGAGTAGCTGTGGGAAAGGCTCTTGTAACCCACACACATTCAAAGACAAGAGTGCCTCCCCCACGCAGCAGCCTCTGCAGTGCTTGTGAAAGCTGTTCAGAGGCTGAAGTTGCGGCTGGAATAGGCAAGAGGAGGAGATACTGATTCTGACCACCCAAAGAATCACACACATAGTACAGGTAAAACAAGTACTATGTGCTGCACGTGTGAAAAATGCATCTGCAAAGTTGATGCAAACACACTTTCATATTGTCCAAAATGCTAATTAGGGTTGACTGATCTCTCATCTATTATCTTACTTTATTCTTATGTATTGTTGTTTTAACACACCTTGTAGGTAGGAGAAATTGTTCAATATATTGTGCTTGAATTCATTATACAGTATGAAATAATATATCACTATGTTGCTGAAAAAAAGTTAAATACAATACATTCATACAAGTGTGAAAAATTGCTAAAAAAAATATGAACACTCATGCAGTATATTTAGTAATAATATGTGTTATGATAATAAAAAAAAAAATAATAATAATAATAAAAGTAATAAACCTCTACTTTTGTAAATGAAGCATTTATGACTGTTGTGTTATAAAAATGAGTCATGTCCATTGACTTTTTTCTGAACTGTGGAACCCAAATATTCACAAATTTGGTGATGAATGATGCTTGTTTCTTAATGCGTAATTAATTTTAGAGGTTAAGTGGAGGTGAGTCAGTTTTAACCTTAAAACAAGGGGCGTATACCTACAATAAGGACTAAACCTGGAAATCATAACAGCAGACCACTATAAACCATGAAGCAAAGCAAAGACAAGTTCAAACATGTTCTGGAAGAAATAAATTAATAAATGAACGTCTCAAAGAGAAGACACTAAATAATGAAAAATGCTGAGAGGTAGTTACTTTGAAACTCATTTAAACCACAGATGTGAATAAGAGGTGAGAAGCAAGACCAACATATATAAAAAAGAAAAACCCTCTTTCTTAAGGATATTTTCTTTGCATGGATGTGATATCCAAGAGGAAGATACATTTGTGTCTTATAGTTCCTTTTTTCATTCATGTTGACATGGCTGAAAGTGATTTCTTGAGCTTGGAGAAAAACACACACACATCCACATGCCTGCAGAGAATTGCAAAGCCACTCCATCATATTGATTGATTCACCACTTTAGCAGATAAAAAGAATCACAATTCACATGCTCTGTAACTGGCATCATTTAAAAGACATTATTCAAACTGTACACACGGTTGTGCAGGAAGAAGCTCCTCGGCACTATGTCTTGTCTTTCATCCTTTGATCAGCTTCATCACAGTCCTGCTGTTCTTTCCAGGAAATGCACAATGTGATCAAACAATAGTAGAGAAATAACAGAGATTAAGCAGTATTTACTACTGTTTACTGTTGCCAGAGTGAAAATTGGTCTCTCTTTTTGATTTCAAGGGCAGAACTCCCACCTGGATTAAAAATTGGAATAACTGCAGGGATGAATAAATTACTTGTTACTTATTATGAATATTTTCTAGGGTCTAATTTTCGTATCTGGGAGTGTGGAAGGTTTGCTTATTTATCAATCATCAGTGTAATGAGGCCTCACCTGACACTTTAACTTTGTAAAACTATCTGATGAATATGTCAAATTGTCAGAATCTCATCAAAGCTTCATTATATCATATCTGATAAAGTAGTACAGTAAGTATACTGTGTTGATTTGTTGAAAAAAGATAAGTACGTTGATGAGCACCTAACTACTATGGTGATAATGATGTTAAATCACAATGATTAACACAGTCACAGCAGCAAATGCCACATTAGAAGTCACAGCCACATTCAAAAGCACAACATGATTGTGTTTTCATTTTCGTGAATTAGTGTTAATATGAATTAAAAGAAATAGAGTGCAAAAGTAAGTGCTTGTTTCATTAGGAGCTTCATTGTATCACTGTCAAATTACTTGAGCATTCATAGAAGTATCTTGTACTGATCACATCTCATGTGCAGTTAATCTTATCCCATTGTAATTTCCATTTGTCATTAATTCACTTTAATGTTATTATTTGTCTATGCCTCTGTTCAGCTTCAATAAACAAGACCTTATAACACTGGCATATACAAGTTAATATAATCTACACTGATTTCCACTTCACTGATCCTTTGTGTTTTAATCTCAGATGAGAATAATTACGTTTTTAGCAGAACACGTCAGCAGTAACACAAAGGCAGAAACAAAGCAAAGGTTTGCTGGAAGATTATCACAACAGTACAATGAGAAATACAGTTTTGTTGTCAAAGTCAAAGAAGATGAGAGCGCTGGTTCTCAAACACATGTCAAGTCTTGTTTCATGTCTAAGTCAAACCTGCAAAGGCCATCGGTCAGGTGGATTATATGTAAATGAGTTCTGCCTTGACACACTCGCTTCATGTTTTCATACATTATTCATGACCCAACCACATATATCACATCTCTTTCAGTGTTATAGAGACTGTGAATCACAAGTAGTATAGCACACAATAAACGTCTTTAAATGTGCTCTTAACCTCTTAACCTGTACGTGGTATGTTTGCATGCAGCACGGAACTCATCAAATTGTTTAGGTACAGACTGCAAGAAGACAGAATCATAGCTCTATCAAAAAATATATGAAAATACTGTATAGAAATACATTGACAAGTATAATGAGATCTTGGAGGATTATTACTATTGTAACGGCATAGTATGTGGAAAGTGCTAAACAGCATAATTAAAAATAGTACAGGAATAGAATAGATAGAAAATCAGAATATCCAAACAGCTTTATTAGTCAACCACTCATAACCAAGATGAAATAGATTGATTATTAATTTAATGATTACTTTTGGATGTTGTAGCAAATTATATTGTGGATCCGATAATGAAGAGAGCTGTGGAGAATGACATTGTTACAGATAATTTGTTGGTCAGTAGTTAACTCATCATTGGAGGATGTGCTCAGGATCTATATTATCAATATACCTCCCTGATGCATTATGCCACCACAACTGGATCATCTTATAGCCTTCACATATAATACTACAAATACTCTATATATCATATCCTCTGACCTTGAGTTTCCACAGGCTTCAGTGTTGGGTACAAAGTTGTTTATATTGCACATTAATGATATTTGCAATGTGTCCAAATTGCTAATGTTAGTTTGTTTGCAGATGATACACATTTATTTTCTCCTGGTTAATATTTGGAAGAGTTTCTGGTTAAAGGACGAAAACTGAATTGACAAATGTAAAATGATGGTTTGATATTATAAGTTTCAATTTCAATATATATTCAGATATTGAAAAAAAAACATTAAGTACAAATCATGATAGATCATTTTGAAATATAAATCGTTTTTGGAAGTTGTTGACCACAAATTATGCGGGAAACCACATATAAATCCATTGCAGTATTGCCAAAACCAGAAGTCATTCTCAATTTATATTCACATCTATACATTCATTATATTGTACTGTTGTTTTACTGTATATTATTTCATACAATAACTACTGTGTGGTGGTTTGGGAAAAACACAAACAAAACAACACATGTCCATGTTTATGCTAATGAACTGTAAACAGAGCTTATTATAATAAACCAACCAGCAAATAATGTATTTCCAAATGTTATATTTTTGGTGGAGTTTAAGCTGCACAGTATTAATGTATAAAGTTAAGATGCTTCCAAACTGTATTCAGAAGTTGTTTCAAGTTAGACTGAGTCAGTATGAATTAAGAGGGATTTGCATATTTAGATGAGAAAAAACACAAAAACAAAGATGTATATCACAGATGTATATATCATAACGAGTAGTGAAATAGTTTTGAAACATATTATCACACAAGAACAGCTTATTATAAATACCCCAGTCCAATTTAATTACATAGTTGTGATAGTCAGACGTAGTGGATTACAAGTCAACCATGATGCAACATTAAGTGCATGCACTCATTTAAACTCTTTTAAAATTTTAAATCTGTGAACCAAAGTGGAGCAGCTTTGAGACTCCCTTGCAGAATGAATAACTTGTTTCATTGTTTGTTGGATCATATACTATATTTGGACAATGCTGAATACTAATTGTTATTGAAATGTGCCTGTTTAAATCGTATTCAAACTTTAAAATACAATAACATAGTAAGATGACCCTTGCTCCAGTTAGCACCAAGGACAGAGACAGCACAGCAGCAGAGCTCTGTGTTGAGGAAACAGAGCTTCTTTATTCACTGCAGTATATTATGCTACTGTTGATTCTGTGCTGCTTTAATTTCATTCATTCAGCCTTACTTTATAAACTGATTTAGTCACCGCTCTCTCTCTCTCTCACTCTCTCTCTCTCTTCTTTCCTCAATGCAGCTCGGCAGCACTGTAGGCACATTGGACTTTTTCCATCCTCATTCATCATACTGACTGCTGTTACAATACAAAGTGGAGTAAAAGTTCCCACTTCTAACAAGCAGACCAGAGAGAAACCTCACAGATAAGTATGCATCCCACTAACTTCAGCCACTTACAAATTACTGTACAGATTCTGTTCCAAATGTGTCAACTACTGTTTGGCTATATGGTAAGTTACAGGAATATGTACATGTGCAGTATGTCAGTTTGTAGATACAGTAACAGTAAGAGCAGGGAAACAATCTCTTATACTACTTTATGTTCATGGCTGCAGCTGGCTGTAGTTAGACTTGTATATGAGCAGCAACTCAGCAACTACATAACATCACAATTAATGACTCACACCATGAAATCTCACATACATTCACATTGACACCGTATCACTAAACTTTTAAGAAGGGGCGGTAGTAACACATTATGCAAGCTAACATGTCTTAATCATATTTAAATATCTATTTTGTTGTTATTTATGTATCACTTTTATATCCTGTATTGATGCATTTTTTGATGCAGTTAAGATAAGAGAAAAGAAGAAAAGAATAGACAAAAAAAAGTCAAGAAAAGGATAACATTTTATACCCTGGGGGTGAAACTCAATTCATCCTGCTTTTCCTGTGAACATCAAAATGCACTTTGCCTTTTTTTGCTCCATTTAGCTCAAGGCAGCACATGTGTACATGTCTGTGTGAGTGTTACAGGGATAGAAAGACGATCCACCTCCACATCTCACCATCTCATACAGAGAACATGAACTGAACAGAAAACCAGTGTGTGTTTATAGTTACCTTTGACCTCCATGTATAAAAAGCAACTCTCTTACTAGGATTTCAGTCACTCCAAGACTCTGAAACAACCAATCTATAAAGTCTAAAATAAGTAGGCTGAATCCAATACCAACAACATAAGTATGAGCTGTGGTGTGCACAAGAGGGGGGGGGGGCCTTGGGGAGCCAGAACGCGCAATAAAGTGCCCTCTTGGGAGCCAAAACGTGTGCTAAGGTGCCCTCCTGGTTGGTAAAACACATTAAACTGCCCTCTTGGGAGACAAAACACCTGCGCTAAAGTGCCCTCTTCAGTGGCGAGAATGCGCTGTATGTGCGCTTTTTTCTCTTTGACCCCTCCCTTCAAAAAGTCTGTGCACGCCACTGAGTATGAGTATCAAGATTTGGAAACCATTATCTACTCTCTACTTTTACACTTGACTGGATTTGTTAATTAGTGTTTGGTTTCAAGTGGAATAACTTTGCAGGCGTAAACAATGCAGTGAGGTATCAAAGAAGAAACAATGCTGATGAGAAGCTAAAGAGAGCCGTATGGTCGTCGGCAGAGGCTCAGGGATGGTATTTGTTCAGATACAGTGGGATATGGCTGCTGCGGGGGACGACAGGACCATTGAGAAGATCAGCAACAAGCTAAAGCTAAAGTTACAAAAAGACAGAGAGAGACAGAGACAGAGACAGAGAGAGAGAGAGAGAGAGAGAGAGAGAGAGAGAGAGAGAGAGAGAGAGAGAGAGAGAGAGAGAGAGACAGAGAGAGAGAGGGAGAGAGAGAGAGAGACAGAGATATTTTGATTTAAGCCCCACATTGTGGCTGATGCATAGAGCTTGATTAGACTGTAGTGAACAGTGTGTCTGTGGTATTTCATTTGGAAAGAGCACAGAGAGGCAGTAAAGATCTATTCCTGTTCATAAAGAGCTGAGAGTAAATTGGATGATGGTTCATTTACAGGTTTAAATGTTCTTGATTGTAAAGACAGTGCTGGCAGTGGAAGCCTAGTTACTCCGACACTGATAGAAAACCCATCTCAAATAGACACAGCACTATCAATTCTTTAAACACATGCATAAACTGCACATACAGTATGGGTGTTTTCATGAATTGATCATCTGAGTGTCAACCTTGACCCAAGTCCAGGTCCCTAAGCGTGATAACTGAAAAACATAATGAGGTAGCTTTTGTTCACTAAACTCTCTATCGCTCTCTCTGTGTCTCTCTCTTTCATTGAATTATGCACAGATGTGCTCCCCTCTATTCTCCCAATTAGGACAAGTTAATAGGTTCACAACCTCATCTTCATGCGGCTATAAAGGCACGTCTGTTTTGTTATCATTCTGCTGCACAGTGCAGCATTTACTAAATATTGCATATTGTGAAAACAGAACCTGCCAGTTGGCAAGCATAATTTATTTAGAAATGGCTGTGATTGAAGTAAATTACCGACTTTCCTTTTATCTGTATCAGGACATTTTATAGAGTGAATCGAAAGCATATTGATCTAAAATCCTAAAAATATGACACCATATTTCACAGCACCCTCTCTGCTTGGTACAGTGACATTCAGAAGTGGATCATTTGCAGCCAAGTTGCAGATACTGTGAAAAATGGTGGTATAGATGTCAATGACTCTGCAGCTCTAGTTTCTTCTGCTGTTGGTCTCTGTCCTTAAATGTCCTGTCTATTTCTATTTCTATTTGCTATTGCTTGTTTTATCCTGTAACTGCAGCAAAACCAGATAAAAAAACCATTAGACTTGTTTTCTGTTTTAGAGTGACTTTTACTGTGTCACAACAGATGTCAGATATTTTAATGACCCTTCTTGCCAAAAGTCACTAGCTGTCTTCAAGTATTGAACAATAAGTTTCAGCTGACTGCTTTTCCATTAGAGCACTGCTGTAACCATATAGCCATCCATGAGTTGCTGTGTCTATTCATAAATGAGGGAGAGGAGGAGCAGAGAAGAAGATCGATAGGTAGACATAACAGAAAAGTCTGATTTAGTGGGGCTCAGGAAGAGAGGAGAGATGTGTATGTAATTACAGGAAAAAAAGATAGAGATAAGTAAGTATTATCATGTAAATCTTGTGAAATGTTATGTGTTGATGCATTAGTGCCCAGAATAAGCTGATACATTGTATTAAACCTCTCCATCTTTGCATCACAGATGGATTCAATTCAATTCATATCTACTGAAGCTCCCAGAGGTCAGTCTGCAGTGTGTTGTTCAATGAGGTGCAATGCTGAATAGTGAATAGCTGAATACAGGTAAACTCTTAACCTTTCACACACACACACACACACATAGACACACACACACACACACAGAAATACACATTCTCACAGATAACAGATTAGTAACAATCTTTGAAGTATGAAGCAATAGCCGCAAATGTTCTCCACTCTGTCATGTGAGTGCTTTTCATACACGGGAAGAGTTGCTGTAATATAAAATGTATCACACATCAGGATATTAAACCAACATTAACTATTAAAAATAATCACCCCCTAAAGCTCAGTGAATAATTAAATGCCAATTTGTGTGCAATTAATATTATTAAGCCACAAGAGAAAGTGATTGCAACTGAAAAAGCGAAGGAAGTAACTACATAGATGGAGTGAATGGCAAAAAAAAAGAAAAAAAAGTATCCTCTCATTCTCAGACTGAATGTTAAAACCATGCATGTCTTTAAGCTGCATACATACAGTAGTGATGTATTGACAGTATACTGTAATACAGTTAAAAGGTTTCTGCTGTGGAGATTTAGATCCATACAGACTGTCATGGTTGGACATCTATCAGAGCTTCACAAGATAAAGAGGAGGAGAAAGACAAACATTTTTCAGAGACTCAGAAAAAATGTACTATTGGATTTATACTAATGCAGTGGAGAAACAACTTTTTTTTAAACATGTGAGGTCTATAACCCCAATTTTCTATTCAACATATCGGCTACACAGTCATGCAAAGTCACTATATAGTAATGGCAAAAGGCACCGTGTAGAATAAAAAAACACATTAATAAAAGCAAATCAAAAAGTAACATAGTATCAAAAAGGCACCACCACTTAAATGTAATGTATAAAATCTCATTCTTTACTATTATAGATGTCACTGCTGAC
This sequence comes from Scomber japonicus, assembly GCF_027409825.1. NCBI lineage: Eukaryota > Metazoa > Chordata > Actinopteri > Scombriformes > Scombridae > Scomber > Scomber japonicus. The sequence continues at coordinate 11,232,137 of NC_070583.1, forward strand.
TGCTAGTCTGTAGATATGTTCAAACCAAAAATATAGTATTCATAGCATGAATATTTCATCTGGTGCACATCATTCCTGATTATTAGTATAACTGAGTGATTTGCCATGAGTATTAGAGAAAAAATATATATACTGTGTAAAGAGTGACATTATCAGTCATGTAGAGTAATGCTCATCTATTTATTGCTGCTGTTATGTGAATACTGGTTGGGATTACAGTGCGTCCTTATTGACATTCACACTGCATTCTTTCATGAATCTGAAATACACTTCATTAAAAAAAAGCACGGAAAGCTGACAATTTAATTCAATAATCCAGCAATCCATCATCCTGCCATTCAATTAAAATAATAACATTACTGAGGATTGAAACATCTTCTACTGCATGAAAAATTCAATAGAAACACTAATAAGGATTTGTCATTCACTTATCACTTTAAGCCTTTTAGAAGTGATGAGTGATTGTCATGCACAGAGCAGACTTCCAAGGTCAAACTTTTCAATATCACTATCCAATATCTAAATTGTCACTTTTTTGTTGATACGGAGATGTCAAAAAAATAAATGAAAAAAGTGCAGATCAATCAGACAATCTTTTATTTGAGATTTTAAAATTATTATCGGTTTGCATGTGCAGTTTTTTTTATCTCTGAAGTCTGGTTTTATGCCTGCAGCAGTGAGGCAGCTGTGTCTATTCATCATGCAAACAAAATCATAAATGAATGAATAAATAAATAAATAAATGAAACACTGTCACAGCACACAAGCAAGCTGCCACTGGTTAAACTCAGCGTACTCTTGATGGTAGATGAAACTAGAAGTATCCGAAATTGGTTCAGCTGTGAAAAAGATTCACCTGGCATTTCAGCTCAAAGAATGTATTTTTATTTTATTTTTTTCAGTCTTTTGATGTATTGTGTGTGCTGTCAGTTGGAAATTGAAGCACAGGAAATGTGTGTGATGTTTAACAAGAGAGATGAACATATTTGTGGGTGTGTTGGAGAGATGGTGGAAATCAGAATTGCCTATGAGGTCCATGACAAAAATAAATAAATAAAAAGTAAAAACAGTCAATAAATAAATAGAAAAATTCCTGTTCTGCTATAAAACACCTGTGAATTGTCATTGTTAACTTTGAGTTGACTCAGCTCCTTAATGCTCAGTTGCGAACACAAATGTGACCAATGTTATAATCCTAATCTTTACTTTCCAACATGATGCATGACTCCATTCAAATAGAGAAAATATGATCTTTTACACTACGAATATCCCACATGGAGATGATGAATAAATGTACCACCATGCACCATGAACATGTTCAGTAAAATAGCAGACAGCTGGACAGTGACAAGGACATGGCTGGAGGAGATGATACATGTTCCTTCTGGTTTGAAGGACAGAATATGGAGGTTAGTCTCTGTGTGTTTGCTCTGTGTGTGGAGTCTGGAGAACAGATAGAGAGAGCTGAGGTCCAACCACTGACAGGACACAAGAGAGCAGCTCCAGGCCTCTGGCTCTGACAGAAGACAGGCTGAGAGGGAGGACAGCTGGTCAGCTTTGGATCAGGACAACATGAAAGATATGAGAGGACAGAACCAAGGACTGGGCACTGAGGGGGCACCCATCATCCCTCTGGATGAGCAAGAGAACAAACACCGACTTCACATTGTCACAAAGTTCACATCATGTGAGGATGTGTCCTTCATTTAAAAATGAGGACAGCAGGGTACTGACCTTCATAAGATACATGTGCATAGGATTGCTTTGCTATATTAAAAGGAAATCAATGCAAGTCCAAACTTCAAATGCTATATATATATAAACAAACGGAGTATACAGAGTGAATGTCACAAGTGAAGGAACATCTGGAAGTCTGAACATGCCAAGAGTTTGTTTGATTCTTCAAACCTCTTAGTTCATCAGTCTGAGTGATGAAGTGTTCCCATGAATGTATCAGCATACATTTATATAGAGGTTTTAGTGATTGTTAGAGAGTTCATGATGGACTCAAGAGTATGCTACCAGAAGTATACAGGAGACAAGAGAAGTACAGTCTGGTATAAGTATATGGATGTGAGCAGTGATCAGTGGAAATGTGGATTACTCTGCACTACACCAGACATTTCATATATTTTAAGATTATTTTATTTACCTTTATGGCTAACACTCAATGACTATTAATGAGAATATAAAAACAGATCAGTCTTAAATTTAACGATGGTTTCCTTGGAAAACTTAACCACTGCATCCGCTGTCGTTACACGGATCCAGCTTGCTCCGGTTCAGTCACTTTCAATCTAGCAGGCATACACACACACACACAAACAACCCCCTTACCATGCCCGATAAAACTTCAAATCTGGTGAATACTGGTGACGCAGATGTCCCTGCCTCTTTTATTTCTTTGACTTTACATAGTAATGTCTGCATCAGGCTGCATCACACAGTTTCATAAAATGAGGTTTTCACATGATTGCACCAGTGATTAAAGAGTGAGAGAGTGTGTGTGTGAGAGAGTGAGAGTGTGTGTGTGTGAGAGAGAGAGAGAGAGAGAGAGAGAGAGAGAGAGAGAGAGAGAGAGAGAGAGAGAGTGTGTGTGTGTGTGTGTGTGAGTGTGAGAGAGAGAGAGAGAGAGAGAGAGAGAGAGAGAGAGAGAGAGAGAGAGAGAGAGTGTGTGTGTGTGTGTGTGTGTGTGTGTGTGTGAGTGTGTGAGTGTGTGAGAGAGAGAGAGAGAGAGAGAGAGAGACATGGTGAGATGAATATCTTTGAATAGCCTGTAGTAGTAAAATGGATTTGTGTTTCTGTCATTCTCGAACAATACAGTATCCTCTTTACTGTGAGGAGACTTGCATTCAACTCACATCAATGTGGCTGTGGGTCAAGGCAAATCTTGTTAAAATGCATTATACATCTATTAAAATGTTTACATTACCCTCTTAAACTCTCATGTCACACAAAGGGATAACATGATAGATTCACCAACTCTGAAGGTCTTGTAACTATAATTAGGTGTCAAATAGTGCACTTTTTGTAACATTTACACAGCACACACACACACACACACACACACACACACACACACACACACACACACACACACACACACACACACACACACACACACACACCTCCTCGTAGCTGTCAAATTGTGGCAGGACTCCTGTGGAGCCAGATAATCTTTTAGGGGAGAGAGACACAGCAAAGAGAAGAACGCACACAAATGCACAAATGCATGCACGCACACACACACACAGCTCGTACAAAAGTCTTTATCACGACAGCTCTGAAACTGACTCAGTCCTACTGAAGTAATCAGAAACAGCAGGATGCTGCTCTGCATGTGAGCGTGTGTGTGTGTAGCAAAATTATCATACTATTTCTTCTGACAGGTTCAATTTCTTAGTTGGAGCACTGAGTTCAAACCACAGTTAACTTGTGTCTCATTTGACTGGCAGCTGCTGCTGTGGCTCCTGTGAGGAGACAAATCACATCACAGCAAAGCAAATGCAGCATCAGTGTGTGGAAATGGTCGAATATAAAATGATCCAGGACCGTCTCATTGCAGCTCATTCACTACTAGCGTTATAATCAGCTGAAGGAACGTCAGTAGCAATAAAGACAGAATCCTGAGTTGCCTTTTGCCACTTGTGTCTTGTAAACACAGAAAAAAAGCCTCTTCCTGATTGATAGATGAATAAGAAGTGAAGCACACACACAAAGAAATGTTCTGAACATTCATCAAAAAACAAGAAATTCAAGCAGACAGGATCTCTGCAGAGTGTGAATGTTAAAACGCTGTTTAAAAGGGTGGAAATCATGCTGATTTCACTTTTGATGTTTATTTCATGAGCATGCAAATCGTTTCACATTTTCAAGAATTTAAAACATTAAAATCCTTAATGTTGTTGAGGCAATCCTCCAAATACCAAGCTTATTCCAGAGCGGTGGTTAGTGAGGAGGAGGAGGACGTGAACGGAACACATTTCATTGGTTATGAGTAAGACCTTGTAAACAAAATATACAAATTAAATCCATAAACTTAGGAAAGAGTGATGCAAGTGACAAAGTACATGCATGTGAAATATTTGCAGTATTGTTGCGCTTCTTATGGGGGTGTGAAGCTCCAGCCTGGAAAGAGACTTGTTGACAGTCAAATGTTTGGTGAGTCAAGATCCTGCAATATTGCTGTGAATCAGAACCCTCTTTATACTGGCTTTACTTTTTTTAAAACAAACAAAGCCAGCATCATTCTATAATCAGGACAGTGTCGGCGTCTAGTATTGACCGTCCTTCAATGCCAGCTCTCCCTCTTACACAGACGTTGATTGGGCGTTGTGACTATCTCCTCTGCCGGTTTAATGGTGAAACAATAAGGCTCCTCATTTATGTGCCATCATGCAGAACAGAAGAGAAAATCCAAGCTTGTCCACTACAAACAAATGACTTCCTTCATTAAAGAAGAGGGATTCGAGATCTTATGGACTGCAGTGTACTGGCCTTCATTAGTCTCATGCCTTACTCGTTGAGGTTTTATTTAAATGAAACCAACTCCTAAGCTCGTCACTGCATATTATTGTTTTTTGCATAAGCGTGAATGATTTTCACTATAAATGAAAAACATTTATCAGATGATTTCATTTACAATGAAAATCATTTGGACCATTGTTCATTATGAACATAATAACGGCACTCTCCCTCACTCACTCTCACTCACTCTCACAGCTGGCCTCTCCTTTAGTGCTTATCATCATGTGGCTCACAGCCCAGCTCATATCTGAGGGAGCTGCTGATTATGAAGCACCATCGAACCTGAAGAGATGGAGCCAAGCGTAGCACCATTTCACACTGCAGCGGTTACACAAGAGTGGCCAAGCCTCCTCTGTTTGCTGCTGCACGTCCTGCAGAGCAACAGGCAATTTTAAAAAGGAAATGTTACACCTATGATGTGATTGCTGTAAACTGGGAGGTATTAGATTAACACACATTGCAGTATAAATGGAGTCTTAAAAGGCTTCTTTAAAAATACGTCTTCAAGTTTAACGGCTTCCCTCCTTACACGCAGATTTTCTCTGTGTATTGTAAAACCATATTTTGTCTCTGGGGGAATTTCATGGTGTGGATGTAATGGTTGACTGCATCTCAAAATTATCCAGTCACATTACTAATTCAAATTATTCAAATTATTCAGTATCTGTGCTTCCTCCGTGATAACATTATCTGCAAAAAATGCTCTCTTTACAGAAATTATGCATACTGTATTTGTCTGCAAAATGTGCAGGGTTTGCAGAACAGGAACAACTGGCAGCCAGAGACCTTCAAGGAATCTACATGAGCATAAAAATAAGAGGAAAGTCATTTAAAATGTCCAATAAACCAAAACCGAGAGATTGCTGACTACTGTATGGCAAAAGTGTTCTTTATTGTGAGATGTATCTTCTTTTAGGCTGGCTAACTAGACAATCACTACTAAATCACTACCCTTTTCTACTGGTCAAAGCTTACTTTCTAATCCCACACACACATATCTTGTGGGGTTTTTTTTGGTCATTTTATTAAAGTTGATTTTCCTTTTAAAAGAACATCAGCGTGACATCCTGTCATTAGAAGTGGAGCCACTGAATCAGTCCATTTGCCAGCGTTACCGCCTGGCAGGCTCAGAGGCAGAAACAGTGTACCGACTAAGAAAACAGCACTCATGTACACAAACAAACACGGCTTGATATCCTGATTTACAGGAATACGCTTCGGTAGAAGTGAATCTGCAGCTCCGTCTCGCAGTAGGATGAGAGAAACTAACTGAGATTAAAACAACGTGCCATGGAAGCGGAGCCCTGCAGGATGTTTGGCTGTTTATTTAACATTTCCACCTTGTTAAATATTCAAGTCTGCCTTTAGTTAAAACTGAAATAAGAATTATGCTTCCTTCAGAGGTCAAAAAACCTGCAGGGCAAATAACACATATTTGCAAACACGGTGATGAAACTCCTGGTCTGTTTCTAGATTCATCCCCTGCTGCCATTTAAAACATTTCTCATGCATGTAATGATGAAATTTTGCTTGCTGTCACTAAAGTGCTTTTTTACACACTACTTAACTCTGTGGTAATGTCTTGCTCAGCTACATTGCTAATGAATAGCAGGAATAAAGAACATTTCATGCATGTAACTGCTCAGAACAGGCTTTGGAGACCGGGCTTCACATTTGTACTGAGTGGAATCATATGTTCCTAATCTGTATATCACATGTACAGGTTGCCAGAGAGATAACAGAGCGTGTAGTAAAATGGATATCAGTGATCACAACGCAGTAAATGCTTGTCTGTGAGATGACTGCATAATGCTGAATAAAACATACTGTACCACCTGTACAAGTGTTGCTCTCTCCACCTTGTCTAGCCAGTTTCTCTCCTCTGGGACTGAGACAGTTCAGCAGTGCCAGCTTGTCATTTTAAATTTCCTTTGCTGCCTGTGCCAATCTTGTATGTTACCTTTGGGACAGATTTGATCTTTGCTCTCCCACTCTCCCCATCATGCTGGGATTGGCTGCTCCTTGTCCTTGGCCATGGCTACAGGCTGTTAATGCCAGTTGGATGCTTCAGTGGTGGGAATCTTGATGCCAGCCAGCTGTGTAACCTCTGGCAAATGTGGCGGTGTGTGTGTATATGTGTGTAGCTGTGTAGGTGTGAAACATTAGGAGTATAATGTGTAATCTCTTTCTCTCTCTCTCTCTCTCTCTGCTGGCCTCCTGCTTGCTGTGTGTCTCTTAACCTCTTTGTGGGTCACATCCACTCTTAGAGCTTCTCCTGACACTACCACCATGACGCAGAGTGAACCTCAGGTCAGTGTGACTACAGACCTATGACTGTGTCTAATGTTTGCACTTAACCCTGGAGGTGAACTGGGGTGAATGCATTCAGTATTTCTGGTTTTCATATTGTGATTTAGTAAAGATAATATATAAAGAAATATAATGTGGTATGAATGTAAATGCAGAGGCCATTTAGAACATAAAACATAACAGAACAATGCAGGGTTATACATATTTTACTAAATATTTGAAGTGCCAGAAAATCTTAAATCTAAATAATAATAATTATGATTTTATTTATAGAGCACTTTTCAAAAACAAGTCACAAAGTGATTTATAAAGTCATAAAAACAAGCTAAACTGCCTCATAAATAATAAATAAAGGTATAACTGTTACAGTAAGTGAGGCATGAATTACTAAAATGTGGTAAAAACAAGCAAAGTTAAAACAGAGAATAATCAATTCCATTTTTAAGAAAGATTTACAGAAATTGAGCTGTCCTGCCTGAATAGTTTATAGCTGAACATTTCACTGCTAGTTGCTACAACTAAAAAATATATACTACTTAAGCCACCAAGACGCGGTGAACTATAACTGACCCAGGGATAGCACACCAGTTGGTGTTTTCCAGTGTGTTTATTTCACAACATCCATCATCTAACCCCTACCGACTACCCTTCTCTTGTAAATGTAGATGCCTTCTACCCACGATTTATCCCTCTACCTATTAGAAAGCCAGTCAGCTGACCACGTGATGTTTCTCTGCACTCATTCCGAATGGGAATCGATGACTACAGTTAATCAAATGGCTGGAAACTAATTACTTTAGTGGGGCTTATGGGTAGAACACAGTGCACTGCTTTAGATCAGCATCAAAAAGCAAAGATAAGTGCTTGCGTCTACCCCTCAGACGTTATCGGCCAGGGTGCTCCAGCTGACGAGCTTCCTAACAGAGATAATGTCCACACTGAATCACACTGATGCTACAATTCTGCCAAAACCTAAAATAGATTGGATCCACTGCACGGTGGACCATTTCAAACTAGCAATATCAAGGGTCTCATTATCTGGCGGATTAATTACTGCTGAAATCAATAAGCAGTTTAGATAGGGATAACTATAAATGCAGATACAAGTGGTGTAGGAGTCAGAAATTAAAACGAGCCATTTAAAGGTGTTTAACACCTGATTTGCACATTTGATTATCTCTGTTATATAATTCCAGCTGCACACTCAACTAGATAATGTAGAGTTAATGCTACCTGCTAAATGATGATCAGCATTCATAGTATTTATAATTACAACCACTGTGGATATTTCCACATGCACAGGTATGATTTTTTTATGCAAACATAACATAGTAACATAATTATATTTTTCAAAAATTAGACAAGTTGAATCATTTTTATGCAAATATTATAAATAAACAAATAACTTTATATTATAGAGTGATGTTATTATTTTGTCCAACCTTTGTTTGAAAAAGTTGTTTTAGAGCAGAATCAATGTTTGTTTGTCCTGTTACTGAAACCCTACAGAATCTACGATGAAGATCAAGTAGCTAAAACCCTTACATACGACAAAGAAAAGCAGCAAGAGAGAGTTCACAGAGAGTTCAGAGAGCTGCCAACAAAGGCCCTCTGTTATCCATAATGCTTTTTTTAAAGAGGGAAGAGAGTCTCTGGTATTTAAAGCTGATACACAGCCCAGTCTTTGCTTTAGACCCCAAATGATATTGCCACAAGGTCAATATGTAGCAACCACACCCAGAGAGACACACACAATATCTTATTTTCATTCTATTATATTGTGGTTACTCAAATGCCTGATGTGTTTCTTTAGTGAATTACCATATAAATAACTGCCACTGCTTATCAAGCTTTATTTAAAAACAGCCTCTGGTCAGAAAGAGAGAGAGAGAGAGAGAGAGCATACCTGACTGTTGTTAAAGAAAGGCACTAAAATCTATTTCTCTCCATGTGATTAGACCACCTCCTTCTTTATCTATACTTCTCTGTCATGTGTCTGTCTGCACTCTAAATATGGTCCATGAGGTACTTTCAGGAGTATGTCACAAACAGAGAGACTGGACAACCTTGATGAAGCGAAAAGAGAAAGAGGACAAGTAAATGAAGGGTGGGACAGAGCAGAATGAGAAAGAGGAATATAAGATGACAGAGTCCTTGCCGTCTCTAATAAACATACATTTCCCTGTCTAGTCAACTCATAAATCTATTTCTCTGACCTACAGATCTGCTTACTCTCTTACAGCATTTCTTTGCTCTACCCCCTTCCTCACCTTTATTTCCTTTTAACAGATACCAACAGATAAATCCTGTCCTCTACACATTTATGGTCATGTGATGTTGTCTTTTTTTTAAAGAGTTAATGAAGGTGTCATATCCCTAGTCCTCCTCTCTGGCTCCTATTAACTCCTAGAATAAGATCAAACAATAAACTTTTTGCCACTGAAGGAAAAAGATTTTCCTCTTATTCACGATACCGTAATTTAGTTGAGACATCTACTACACTTCAAACACTCTGATGCTCAGCTACAATGATAGATATTTATTATAATTAAAACACGTGGCTGAGATATAATATTACCAATTGGATGTATTTGGTGATGTGTATAAATAATTGTGTTTTAGAGGCTGTTGATTGTGCAGGAAACTATATTGTACACAAGTCAGACAACTGAAATAAGTTGATCAGATTTTATAAGGGCATTTCACTTTTCAGCTGTGTCTGTTATCTAGATTGTAATGCAACCATTTTCAATCATGTTAATGGCATGTTATTAACTATTATATTTTGAAAAACCCTGCTGACTGCTGTAAATCCACATCTCTTGATGATTGACTTCATTGATTAGTAAAAGCAAATCACTGTTGGACGCCACACATGTATGGATGCACACACACACACACATGCATACCGTATAATTTACCATGAGCCTATAGTCTCTATAGACCTCTAGATTCCACACTACATTTGTTTTGTAAGAGACACTGTGGATGGTTAAAGTGTATTGACGTAGAAAGGAAGCAAACCAGGTGAGGTCAGAAAGAGGTTGGAGGACATGCTGGTGTCACCGACTAATCTGGAGTTCAGTCCAGCTTTCTACAACGCAGTGGACTAGATCATTGTGACAAGGAGCTCAGATCTACCAAACCAGCTCTGACACATCTTCCTCCAGCACCGACTCAAGATAATGTGTGAGGAAGATTGTATATTCCGCTTAACCTTACAAAGAACTTCTTGGGTATCTCACATCTGTTTAACGATAAATTATAGATCATTGTCATACTGCACTGGCTTCCAAGACCTTGAAAATCATAATGTTAGTACTGAGACTGGCTCTTAATGTTCTGTACAAGTGGACCAATCTACAGACACTTGTAAAATTAGACAAACTAATCCCTTTTAAATAAATGTAAGTCTATTCTGACTGACAGAGGCATTTGAATGCATGTGTTTCTTTGAATTGATGTTGTCCATTGTAATGATTGCTAACATTTTAGCTTATGGAATATAAATCGATTTGGTTGTATTGCCTATCTAAACAGAGAAAAGTGGGTTTGAACAGGGGAGAGAGGATGAAGAGTGAACATGAGTTTCCAACATTTAGTGACGATGGATGATATGACACACCTGAAATGCATTTAGACTCATCACATGAAGCATGCAGTCTCACGGAAGAGGAAGGGGAAATATATCATTGCCATTTAAAGGAAAATACAACAACAGTTCATGCTGACACACTCATTATACGGCCACCTGTTATACCTTAATGAAGTTCCACTATCCAATGAATGGATGACAGATGGGGATCGGGTAAATCAAACAATAGCTGTCCAGCAAAGCATGCTTACCACCAGACATCAATGCACTGTCCAACAGTGCTTTGAGACAAGAGAGGACAATGACAAATGTCAATGGGAAACCAAAGGTCAACGAGAGAAAACCAATCTGCATTTTCAAGTACTTTTTGTTTGTGATTACTCTCAACTAATCTTAGTGTTATCTCCTATGTCCCTCTCCTGCAATACTCCCATATAGCATCTTCACTGCATGCTGTGTTTGTCTAAATGAGGCCCAGCATCCACTAACACACATCCACAAACACCTACAGATTTGCTTAAGTCACTTTTGCAGTATGTACATTCATTTTATGGAGACTTACCCTTACCTTCACCTTCACCACTGACCGAATCAGCATTTTAACAACTGGGGACACACCTTTTTCTACAATTGCCCAAACAATCCCTACTCCACTGGCCTTAAGTCTGATTTGTGTCCCTGAAAGTGACTTAAGTCATACCCACAAACACGCTTCTCGAGCTGGTCCAATGGTTTGATTTTTGGCTCTAAAATTAATGTAATATATACTAATATGTAAATGGAGGCACTGTGGTTAAGGATCTCTAAATGGGACAAATTTATCTGTCAGTGTAAATTTCACTAAAGTGGGTATAGTTTAAATAGACTTCACAGACCACCAGTCCACATAATTAAGGCCTTTTTTAAAGTCTGAGTCTGGAATGTATCACAATTCAGGCATTTGAAACGGTTGTCCAAATTCAGAAGTATTGGTAATCTTTGCATAGACCTGCACTAGTTTAGCATTTAACGGCCATCTAATAGCTACAATCAGTGCCATAATGAGTGAAGACGATAAAGATAAACGACAGTAAGGCAATAATTCAGATGAGTTACTGAAAGCTTTTGACCTGATGCTCACAAATTAAAATGAAAAACATCAAACAAATGAATAAAATTATTTAATCAATGTACCCTCCTAGGTAGATCAGGTGTATCAAATATAGATGATTTTTTCCTTCTGCAATGTGAATAAGTATATGGGTTTGGATTCTTGGTCGAGTGAATAGGCTCTCGATGGAGTACAAATTTGAATAGCTGTATGCACATTCACAAAAGCTCAGGTGTTCCACACAGAAATCAATTAGATTGCAAAACAAGGAGTAACCACACACTAGAATCACATATCCCTTCAATTCAGCAATGTTTCGACTCCTCAGGAAAATACCCACAGGAAGGCCATGAGCAAGAAAATGACTAGTGACATCCGAACCATTTAAACACAGATATATGCATAAAGAACATAATTATGTCACTAATCATGTTGCTGTATATAGCCCATATTTCTACTCATTCAGTTCTAACAGGTTGTTTTCCCAGAGCAGGTTTGCTTCTTCCCTCAGGAGGACAGGAGGATACGGGTGGTACAGCACTGTTACTTAATTACAGTGTGGTGAATGTTCATTAGTGTTCGCTGTAGGTAATCTTTAGTGTTCCCCCAACCAGACATTTGTTACTTCCAGGGAGCTTATAAAGAAATATCCTCTTTGTTGTCTACAGAATGACAAATCTGTTGCATTCTCTGTCTAAGTGGTTGATTCCCCTCCTCTCTCTCTCTCTCTCTCTCTCTCTCTCTCTCTCTCTCTCTCACACTCTCTCTCTCTCTCCTACCAGCTTTGCCCTTCAACTCTTTGGAGCCTGGTGCTTAAACACCTGCCTGCTTTCTCAGGATTTCAATCCAAGCTGTAATCATGAAGCAGTTTGGAGGAAATTTACTATTCAGTGGTGTCTGTAGCATATTGTACTCCATGGGTTATATTGTCTTCTGTCAACTGGGAGTTGTGTCCCATGTGAAAGCTTTTTTTCACAGTTCTCAATGTTATGTCAGTTCCAATATGAAAACTGATCAAAGGAAATTTACCAGCTTGTTTTTCCCTTTAAGAAATGTAAAAAAAGGACTTCCTATGTCAAGCACCACTTTTATTTATCGGGTACCACTGAACAGAAACCACATTTGGTGCATATCTTAGGATAAAATCAGTTTTCTTTGTACGGTGGAGTTCTGATCCCAGAGGAATCAAGCTTATCTTAGCTCTTGACATCCTTAATTCCTTCTCTCTGCTTTCCATTATCTGTCTGTCATGCCTTATCCCTCGGTTCTCATTTTAGTAACTGTATTCTCCATCACCATAATCTCTGTCAATCTTCTCTGTTTCTCAGTCTCAGTACCAAAGCAACATCATTAAGTACACTCATGGAACATTTTTTCCATACCATGGTATAGGTATAGGAACAATACCAGTACTAACACCAACTCTTTCTTCCTGGAAACTCCATTTGATTTTCTAACAGTAACAAAAACATGAAGTTTTTCAACCTAAGCTGCCATGGGCTGTGTGTTTTTTGGACTTTTAATGTTTTGCGATTCCTGTATTTTTTATGTTTTGTGGCTTATTATTTTGTTTGTTGCAAATGGGGGAGGTTCAAGTATTATGTATTTGGGTTATGTTTCATGTGTCTTCTGCTTCGGCTCTGTGTGTGTGTGTGTGTGTTAGTTTAATGGGAAGAGGATTGTTTATTGAGGTTTTGGTTTTCTGTTTTTTTTTCCTCTTGTATCCCCAGCCTGCCTTTCCCTGCACACTTCCCTCCACACCTGCCCTGCATCTATCCTTGTTAGACATGCCCTGTTATCTGTGTTTCTCCCCCCAGCCAATCGGCTTCCTGCCTGTTCCCATGTCCAATCACCTGTCCTCCATTCCCTCATTAGTTTGGTTGGTATGTTAGCCCTGGTTTCAGTTCAGTCTTTGTTGGATGCTTTGTTCAGTCTGCTCAGTTTGATGTGCTCGTGCTGTATTGTTTTTGCTATGACCTGCCAGCCTCATTTTCCATGCACGAGCCTTTAACGAAGAAGTTTCTTCAGCTTTATTCGGTCTGCTGTTCTTTGCTGGTGGGTGTACTTGTCTGCCAAATTGTAACATAAGCACCATTTCATGAATATGTTTTTTTTTTTTTTTGGTTAGTTTTGTTTTGTTTTGTTTTGTTTCAGTGGCAGATGGTGAAATAATTGATTATACACTGATTCCATCCTGCCAATATGCTCCCAATTCAAACAAAGCTAATTTTTAAGTACTGCCTCTATAGTCAAATTTAGTCAATGTTAAGGCTTCATTTCACCCTTATGTGCCTGTTTTATTGCACCATGAAGTGGAGCCTGATGAAATCTTTAAATACAGACATTGAATGTATTTTTTTAATATAATTCATAGTTGATAATGTGTGGCTACTTTGCATCCTGCCATCAGCTACTATCCTGTCATGACAGAGGAGACATACTGTATGAGAGAACCTGGGAGAGCTACACAGGGTTTAGAGTGTGTGTGTGTGTGTGTGTGTGTGTGTGTGTGTGTGTGTGTGTACTCCAAAAGCCACTGTAATCCATGCTGCATGGAGGGAAAACTAATGAGGAGACAGAGAGATTCCCACAGAGAATTACACACTGACTCAGACATGCATACTACACAAACAGCTAATTTGTGGTCTCAGCGTCACACAAGAGGAATGTGTGAATACATTGACACTCTAGCTGTTGCTCACATCACATACACTCCCACACACAGTACTATAAGTATGGAGGGTAATAATCACTGTCATGGTGGTGATTGAGTGATGAAAAAAAGTCATCAGCCTCCCATTAGTTTCTACTGCGAGAAGGAATCAGTGAACTAATTGGAGACTTAATCTAGTGTAAAATCTCTTTTGATTTGACTGAATGTAAAGAAGGCATGATTGTAGCTGATAGAAAACCACTTTCAGAGAGAAGAGAGCAACTAAACTACTGTAGTACCGTCAGGGAGAGATTCTCTAAACCTCAGAGCTCCATCTTTGTGTCTCCATGGTGGGTGATAGCTTCAGGAAAGGCAGCTAGTCAGTTATAGAAATGTGAAGCGTAGGGAGCAGAACTTGGCATGTGGCAGATCCTATTTGCTCACATCGGTACCAGGAGGAACATAGTCTGTAAATGTTTGTGGGTTTGAAATTCTGTGTAACAGCTGGTTATTGATTTTCATTTAGAGTAACAGTTATTCTCGAGCAGGCACTTGCGTCACCATGACAATGACTTCAAGTCAGTCATATCTGAAGGTTTGTGATTGCATAGAGTTTACCTCCTCATGACAATGATATACCTGTGCTTTGGCAGATTTGACTTTAAGGACTTGTTACTATGGCAGCAGCTCTAGAAGAGAAAAAAAAATCAGGCTTGTGCCAAATCACCAACAATCAAATCAAGGTAATTTATGGATGGAAATCAGGTTTCTGATGGTGAATGCAGCAAAATGTCACAAGACTAATTATCTTTTTGGTATTTTATAAGAGAAACATAATTATCAGTTTTAAATACCAAACAATCAACATCATTACTATGAACTTTATAATTGCCATTTAGATTTCTTGATTTTCGTGACTCCACAAAATGTGTTGTTGTATGCCACATGTAATTTAAATCAGTCTGATTTGATTTAATGCAATGCATTGGTTTCCAATACCATAACAGATGTCTGCTTTGCTGACATAAATATTTTTGTTCTTTTCCTCCCCCTTACATTAACTTCAGGCTGCAAATGAAGACAGTTCTATTTTTTGCCCTGAAAAGTTAATTTTTTAATGTTTTATTCTAACAGCTGTGTGTTATCCATCTACTTCCTTATTCCAGTTTTCAACCACCCCCTTTAAATGTGTTCCTTCTGGTTTCATTTTCATGATATGTGAGGTAATATTCAAGTCAAAAAGAAATGAGATCCATTCTGCTGTGCACCATTATCTCAGATAGACAGAACGTTATCCAAACGCAGCTCATGTTTTATTCGTTTGGTAGTAAAAGTGCACAATGATGTACAGTACAGTCAAAGTCATTGGAAACGCACAGTGGAGATTGCAGTTTGGAAAGGAAATTTTGCTGTAACACAGAAGGAAGTTAGGGTTATTGCGTGCAAACAAGTGACTTAGCAGAATTAGATAGTAAGCCCTAGTAAATCATGTACACCTTTTACACAGCTCTTTATCCACTGTCTTCAATCAGAGATCTGTGAGATCTTACTGTCAACACACTGAAAGACTAATCACACATTGTTCTACTCAGATGTCATTATTATTTAAGTTTCTGACCAAGCCTATCATTTCCTTTTATTACTTTTATCACAGCCTATCAGAGGAGACTATGGAAATTGTGTGTCAAGATGGTACAAAATCATGTCAATGCAGGAGGCTTTCTACAGGGTGTAAAAAATCTCCAAACATATGGCAAAAAATAATACTTGCACAGAACGTGCTTCTGTCAATGGAATTGAATCTAAAACTTCAGCCTCAATGAACAGACTGTCTCTAGATTATGATTATCATCATTAAATATGCAATATGACCATGTTATCATGCACAATGGCCCCATGGTCCTTTAGTTAATTACAGTACTGTACCAGTCAAAAGTTTGGGCACTATATCTACCTTCCTACCTACCTATATCTCTCTCTCTACCTACTGTATATATCTCATATATATATATATATATCTATCTCTCTATCTATCTATATATACACACACACATATCAACAGGAGCAATTTGGGGTTAAGTGTCTTGCCCAAGGACGCATGTGGACTGGAGGAGCCGGGAATCAAACTGCCAATCTTCCAATTGGAGGACGACCGCGCTACCTCCTGAGCCACAACCGCCCCAATAGTAGAATACATATTGGCCTATCTCTGACAATGATACCAAACTGAGGAAGCTGTCTAAGTTTCATGTTGACAGGTTTTTAATGTGATTGTTCTATAGGTATGACATGAGCACATATGCTCATTCAGGACCCAAATGACAGATTCATATGCATATTTTAACTTGTTTAAAAATGCTTTTGCATTTGTTTTTTTTTACATAGATAGGCATTGCATATATTCATACTCCTTTTCTTCCTACTTTCTATTGATTTGTTGTGTTCATTGTGTACTTTAACTGCTACAATATTCCCTTTGAGGAGTAATATCATTATTGATTTGATTGATTGTATCCTATCATTTGCAAGCTGATGTTCATAGTTGCAATCACCACCTGCTCAATTTAAAGTTTCACTGTCCCCCTCTGCTCAAAAGTGTCATCGTCATCGTCATCGTCATCGTCATCGTCATCACTGTTGTAAACCAAGAAACGTACACAGTCAATTTCAATGATGAGTGCTTTGTCGCTTCCACATTGTCAAGATGGTGACTAAACATATTCTAAAGTTCAGCATGAAGTTTAAACAGAATTCACTTCTCTGCATTGTGGTCTGAAAATCAGTCTTAATGTCTGATGTTCAGGAGAGAGCTCCCACTAGGGTGACGGTTTAAGTCAAGCTTCAAGAATGAAGAAATAAAATAGACGGTTGCTTGTTTGTTTCTTGTCATGTCGGGGAGTGTGGAAGCTTTCACTATTCAGATGATGACTTGACACCAGAAACAATATACAGAATCTGGAGTGCGCACAACATACGCAATCAATAGTTTTTTTATTTAGGTCTTATTTTTCTTCTCCTTCTACATTTATTGTGCATATATGGAGGACATATTATATACATATCAATGTAAAGCTGACCTGATCAAGTAGTATCAGCCTCCAAATACAATATGTTATCGTAGTTGGATCTAAGTAACGACCTGTCTTTACCAAGCCAGTTTGTTTTCTTAATACTGTAAAGGTTTTTGGTGATACAACGTATAAGCTACCATTTCATTTTATTTTGTATTTTGTGTGGCTACAGTTGTTTCAGGATCTCAGCATCAGTATAACTGTCCTTAATTATGTAACTTGCTATCTGGCTTTTTCTATTCCACACATATTTTGAAGTGAATTACAGTGGCAGCAATAAACCAAGTCAAGGACACACAAGGCAAGGTAGAAAACTTCAATCATAAGTAGAAATGGTAAAAAAAAGTAAACCTCAGTGGATATAGTCAGTGTACTGTTGAGACACATTTAACTAGCTTCATCCACTACAATAAGGATGTCAGTTAATATACTATGCAAAAGTCTTAGGCCACCGCCATCATACAAACAGAAAATACTATTATATTAAAGAGATTGAGAAATAATTATATTTGGTCATTATAGCATTGCTAAAACAACAAGTCTAATGGTGGCCTAAGGCTTTTGCACAGTACTCTATATCTGCTGACTATAAACAAAGTCATGAGGGACCTTGAGGTGTGTCAGCTGAAAAAGATCATTTGGAAATGTCAGATTTTTATATATATGATATTATTATCATGTAAGGTTTTGGATAAGATAAAATAAACTTGATTTCATCAGCATTTTCTTGCCTGCTAGTTGTTTCCCCGCTCCCAACAAAACACAGATTTATATGGATGAAAGAAACAGTGTTTTGTGTGATAAGAGAAGCTGAGGTAGATTGAGCAGATGTAACTCTCTGATCATCTCAGTAAATCAAACAATTCAAAATCACAGCACACAGTTTTGCAGGAAATGGGAAGCGCTTTAACGATCACCTGTCCCCTGTCTTTCTCCGTCTCCTTCACGCTGCAAAGGAAATGTGCAAAGCAGCTACTTATGAAAATTACACACTGCAATTTGTTCTAATTAACTAAATCTAACCATCAGGCGAGGGGGTCTCTGGTACCCCACTGAACAGGAAAATATCAAGATCAAAGCTTTACGGTGACTCTTTGAAGACTGTTCTTCAGGTTCTTCAGGTGCATATTTTTAGAGGAGAAAGACCCTTTATACAAAGAAAGAAAGAAATGCATTTCTGACAGTGTATAGTGTACAAAGACATGAGAGGAGTTTGAGCCCCAGATGATTCTGAAAACATGGGTACGACATTTAATAAATATCCTGTTGACGAAACACACATAAATCTATATATTGGAGTTGGTTATATCTGAAAAAAATGGCAGGTGGTGTTACATACTAAAACAACAATATCACTTTTGATTCCTGCTGCAAGTTGAAGAAAGGTAAAATAAGCCTGCACACCTCAATGACATCTTTATGTTTTCAAAGACTCTCTAGCTCGCTCTCTGAGGCTGAATCTTTGACAGCTAAAATATGTCAGACTCACTGAAGCGCAAACTCTCGTGTACAACGCTTCACCTGTTTTTAAAGCTGCAAGCAGAGAAAGGAAGACAAGAACATTTTGTATCCTCCACCTTAGGATGTAAAAACTAAAAAGTGTCATTAGATATTACTCAGCTCTGCGCCTCAGAAGGCCTTAGCGGTGAGAAACAGATATCTGACAATGCTGATTCACTGTATAAGGTTGATTTGTGTGTGTGTGTGTGTGTGTGTGTGTGTGTGTGTGTGTAAACATGCAGCCTGTGAAGGTATAGACCATGAAATATGCAACAGACTAAAAAAGTAGGTCTTCATCTGACTGGGTTATTCCTAAAAAACTGGTGGAGCTCCTCCTTCCCCGTGAAACTCACAGTAGGTGCAGTGAACCATTACTTAGACACACACACACACACACACACACACACACACACACACACACACACAGACAGACAGACAGACAGACAGACAGACAGAGGGAGGAAGCAGAAGTCGCTGAAAAATCCCAGATGTGAGAGAGAAAATCTTCAACTACCACCATCTCACCATCTCGGATAAATCATGAGAATCATCACCAGCCAGCCCAGGGTTACTGACTGTGCTGATTATGCACACTCAGCTGTTGTTTACTGACCTAAAATGGCTTTGTGGTTATGAGCTGTTTGTGGTTATGAGCTGTTTGTAAGACAGTGGGCAATGATTTCTTTCCATGTGAAATAAGCTGCAGTATTACTAAGTTAAAAAAATCAAAACAACAACAAACATCTTATAAGTCTCTACGAGGAAATATTCCAGCAGCATCTTAAAATTCAGGACAGGCAGCGAGCTCTACACGAGCTGGATAAAAAAGAAGATGTGGGGGCGATGGAAGAAGAGAGAGATGTGTTTTAGAAAGCAAAAGACAAAGAAATAAAGCAAGTGTTTTTTAAACAGAGGAGAACTATCATTTCTCACCATCTGTTCTATGACACAACACTATATTATCCCCATGCTGATACATTCAAGAGACAATGCTCTTGTACCTTATTCATATTTAGAACAATGAAGTTAAAAGAGTCTTTACAGTGTTCATTTGGCAAAAGGAAATACAACATATTGGATAATTTACTAGTCAAACATAATATAATTTCACTTCCTTTCTTTTTGCTTACACCTTCATAACAAGCACACTGAATGCCATACTCATGGAGCAGATGATACACCGGTAAAAAGTGCCTATACAATGTATTTACTCCCCTTGGAGGCTTGAATGTGTCTTTGTTTGACAACATTTAGTTAAAGTGGATCTAATGAGTCTTTTTATTGCCACTAATCAACAGAAAAAGAACATTTCATGCCAATGTGAAAACAGATCTCTACACAGAGACCTAGAGTAATTACATATATTAAATAAAAATAAATGTTGTATTCACCCTGTGTGTAATGCCAGTATTTAGATGCAGCTTTGGCAGTAATTACAGTCCTCATGAATTCCAACTGAGCTGCTTCATCACTGTGCTGCTTCTGTCACTTCTATTAGTACAGTCATGGCTGGAGTGAAAAGAGGTCTGTGAGGTCAGGCGGTGTAAATGAATGAGAAGAGATTCAGTCTAAATGGGACTGTCAGCTACAGTGTTGCAGAGTAACTCTGGTGCATTTTAATGCCTGGCACTGTTGTGCCCACACAGAAGAGTGCACATAAATTCCTGGCTGTTACAGTTGCTTATTTTTCATCCTAGCTTTACTCTGAACTGAATCTCCCTGCAAAACTAAAAGTAGATTTCATAAAGCTATCAACTGATAAATATCTGTGCAGCAGTGTATGAAACACTCATCCAGTCCTCACATACGTTTACAAATGTGTGAGTGAATCTCCAGCTCACTGAGTTTTCAAAAATGATATTTTGATATTTCAAGCTGCCCTAAAATACAGATACATTTTTATGTGCTTTTTACAGCCTGAAATCAAAGTATACTAACAAAGCCACTACTAATCAATCAACACTGCTACAAAGAACCAAAAATAATTCTAATTTGGAACATTTCTATAGAAATTAAAATGTCTAAAATCCTATGTGTCAGATATGTAAAATAAAAAGGAGTGAAACAGATTATTCCCTTTAAATGTAGAGAGTAATGTGACCCTGTATATCCTGAAGTGCTGCACGCTATCCTTAAAGCATGACAAAATTAGGTTCCCTGATGAGAGTACACAGGTAATGTATAATGCCCAGCTGCTCTTCCATAATTGCACACAATATGATGCTGCCTATCAAGATGACATAGCATGACATAATTCAGATCATTTACATTGCTATCCATTATTTATACTTGCATCTAAAATGATAGGGAATCTAAGCATTCCCTGTGGTTCATTCTTAACATCCTGGTAATAGTTTGCATACCCCAGTCAAACATTTTAAACACAGCTACATAATCAAATATTTATTCATGACTACCAAATGATTTGTAACCTATAAATAATAAAAGTAGGGCTCTGTTAAGCACTGTTTACCATTATGTGAGAGAGCTCAGTGGTTTGTCAGCACCCAAAACAGCTTTCTCTGCTTATTGTTGATGATCTCCTAGGCTCCACTGCAGCAGGATGTTAACATCACGGTTACAGCCAGCAGCAAACTGGAAATTGCCAATAGCAGCTCTGCCATTATCAGCAGGAAATATTTCATCAATCCAGGTTGACAGGCACTACTTGGTTCATGCATCCATGGAAATTGTGTACATCAAAATACTTCCTGTTTGGGTAAGAGTTCATCAGCCCAAGTCTATAGAAGTTCCTATCATAGTTTAAGCTATCTATTTTCAGTACAAAAGCAACATGATGCCATCATTCACACAGAAATCTGCACAGTGTGAATGCTCCTAAAATGTTGATGGGAATGTCCAATCAATTGTTGCTACGAGCAAGACAACCAGATGGAAATGTCATTGCTGTAAATTAAAGTCATTACTAGAATAAAAGAGGAAAATGTTTCAAAAAATGCTGGAATACACACACACACACACACACACACACACACACACACACACACACACACACACACACACACACACACACACACACACACACACACACACACACACACACACACACACACACACACACACACACACACACACACACACACACTTCCTTCCTTTAGTTATGGACACTTTTGTGTGATTAACTTAAAGATCTGACATTTCCAACATGTTACTAACCTCTGGAGGTGTACAGTATTTCAGCATTGGCTTTTTTCTACTGGCCAGAGTCGTTCTTATGGGTATATTGATGAACACTTGAGCTGTAGATGGGATAGTGGTTTTCTTCTGGAATATCACTGAGTTTGTGCAGAAGAATATTGATTTTTTTTTTAGGTTAAGGAAGCAGAACAGAAAGGCATTCCTAATTCCATATAGTACACTTTCTATTCAATATTTTACACTTAGATAAACACAACAAATACACAAACAGAAGCTCATATCCACTTTCTCTAAATCATCACACTATATATCATAATAGTTTACATGTGTATGTCATATTGAGGACTATTCATTAATTAATTGAGCTTGTAAATATTGGAGAACTGTAGGATGAGTCATGAATTATACAGACAGATAAATGTTGTGTCCCTACTGAGAGAAATCACATGTAACCAGGTTTTATAGTTGTGAAAGAAGATGAGAGCATGAGTACATGTTTGAAGGCAGTGCACAATAGACAGAAGCCAACATAAGACTGTGTTGTTCTAATCACCTCTAATCAAGTTAATAAAAGTTAAAAATGTAAGATTACTATATACAGTCAAGTTGTAGCTTTTCATTCATTTTTTTCAGTTTACTGGCCACTTATGTTCATAAAAGAGGCTGATATTTGTACAAGAGAGATTCAACCAAAATACCGTCTGTTCTCAGGGTAGTCCAGAGGGAAAATAAGGAACAAGGAACAAAAAAAAAAGGTAAATGTCATTTTATGGGAGCTCTTTTCATAACACTATTTGGCTCTGCTGATTTCCATCTGCCTTCTCTGTGGAGCTCCGTCAGACAGAGACATCCTTACAACTACATGGTTGTCAAACTTAATTTACACTTTCAACATGTTTCCGTCAAAACTTATTGTTCCAGACAAGTGAGTTACGCCAAAAAAAGAGACTATAAAACATGGTTTAACGGTAACAGTAGAAGCACTGAAGATGAGAAACAAAGCAAACTGTGTATGAGATTAAATCAGGGAATAAACCAGGGATGTGAAAATGATAACAGAGCTTTTCCAATGCGTTTTGACTTGTCGCAGCAATAAAGCACCAGTGGAGCTAATTACACTAATGCTATCCCAGTAAGTTCTGACGATGATTCAGCATGCACATCACCACGACCATGGAAGTGGGACACCCAAATGTGCTGCAGCCATCATTAATGTTATTAATGGCACCTGTGCTTGTCCTGCTGTGACATGTCAGAACTCAGTTCACTGTGTATAGCCTTGTGTAGAAGATACACACTAATTATGTTTAAAATGCAGATATGTTCTTCTATGACATGTGTTCTCTTGCTCCTCTTCCTCTCTGTCTTGCATAGCTTAGATAGATGTCAGACCAAGACAGCCTAAAGTGTAGATCTGAAACTCCACAGCAGAAACCTTTTTACTGTATTAAAGTGTCACACCACCATTCTCCATCTACTCACTCACTGACACCAGCAGTTTATGGAGGCTGAGAATGAGTGGCTGCTGTACAGAGGACTACATTCCCTCCAACTCTCTCACCCCTCCACCTTGTCTCCCTTGCGCAGCCTGTTAAAAGTTACTGCTGGTGATAAACACACATGAAACATTAAATGCCATCCTCCAAATCATTAGTGGCCTTTGACAAGATGTCAAGAATAATCAGTGACACACAATATCAGTGTCCATCATTGGAGTCAGCAGTCAGAGATGATACAGTAAATGTACTGTTTAGTAAAGAAAAAGGTGTTGTTTGTTTAGTTCATATTCCAATTTTTAAGTGTTCTTTGGATGCTGATATGATTAAATGAATCTAAAGCATATTGTTGAATAGAGTGATGTGACATGAAGTAGTTGTATGTAATGTGAAGTCCTGAGTAGGAGCGCGCACACCGAAAGAAAAAAAAGATGGGATTTCTATCGCTTAATTGCACGTCATGTCTTCTTTTTATAATGTCACTGAGGGTGAAAGTAACAAGCCGGTTTTGACAATGTAAGGAGGAGAAAGTCCAGATATTTGTGTTCAAATGTAGGTAGTAAAGGAAAAAAGTTGTCAGAAAAATAAATACTCAAGTAAAGTACAGAGAGAGAGATAGATAGATAGATATATACACATATATATGTATTCAGACCACTTCAGTCTGAATGCCAACTGACATTTTCTTCCCTGAAAATGTTGTACTACAATCTGCCATAGAAAAGTAGCACTGCCAGCATCAGCATAAAAGGATAAAAGGATAAAAGGAGGATCCACTATCATTTCTACACAGGAAGTCATGGGTCAGAGGTAATGATACAAAATGTTCCTGACAGACTCAGGACCATTTGGCTTGTATAGTCATGTTTTAACTTGACAGGGAAGCTGCTGCAGCATTTACTGATGTTGTAGTATGTATGCAGGGAAAAAGACTGAATTACTAAAAGACAGGTCGGGAAAAAAAGAGGAAGAGTTTCTATCCAACTCAGAAAGTCTTTGTGGTGTGAGTGGGTGAGCATGTATGTGTGTGTGTGTGTTTCCCTACATGGATGCAAACCTTTGATAAGACTGGTTTTCATGTCACAGAGTACAACATGGGCTACCCAACATGAAAGGCTCCTGTTCTCTGGGGCAGTGAAGACACAAACAGGTGACTGAGTCTCAAAATAACTTTGTTTCTTCAGAGAAGATCTGACATTTGACAGGTTGGTTGTGTTAGTTATTAAATGATTCTGTCAGTGATCTCCACAGGGTGTGGATGTGGATCTGTCAGGTTTGAGTCACCTGACGTCTGAAAACAAAAGAACAGAGAAGCAGAAACTGACCTGCACATCTGTAACCTTCCTGTTAGTGAGCAAGCTGACAAACACATGCTGTGCTCAGCTGTTTCTATAACATCTGTTGCTATCGGCTTTTCTACAATCACAGTTGAACCTCATACACATGAACCTCCACCTACATACTGCTTCAATCCAGTCTTTGTGTCTCTGATTCAAATGCTGGATTCAGCTGCATTTGCTGTACAGATTTAGAAAAGGAGAGACCTCAGCTGTCCTCCTGAGGATTCTCCTCCTCTGCAGCTTGTTAGCTCGTTCACTTCCACATCTCCTGTCAGACCGAGTGCTCCCCCCAGATTAAGACCACTGACCATGTTGGCCATGTCAGCCATGTCTAACTGTGTTTTTCGATGTTTTTTTCTGAGTCTGTCAAGCACTGGCATCATCTCAGCTCTCAAACCATTTTTTTTAAATGCAAACATGCCAAATAGTCATCAGGCTTCATTAATCAACAGTGTTTACTCACAGTATTGTGCTTAAACCATTTGCATGCTCTTCTCTGCAGATAGACTCCCATTATATTGTTTAATGAAATTGTGATCTCATTTAGAACCACCCCTGACCAGGCGTATCAACATACCCACCAAGAGTACAAAGCTATCATCATGGGTACATTTCTATCCATGATTATACCTTTGAGCCTATTCATAAATTACAGATAAATTAATCAACTCTACCATCAAGCATATAATAATGGAAAGATTGTAAATTGATGATGTACCATAAAAAACGGTGATAAGTCGCACCTTAAACGCATTTTTTTTTCATTTAAAAGCGGGGTGCGTCTTATACACTGGTGTGTCCTATTCACCAGTAAAATACAGATAATTATAACTAAAGATAACGATGTGAGTGTCCACACTTATGAACTATAACGTCTTACAACGCACAGACGACCAGCTATTGCGCTGTGGCTGCAACACACAGTATGAGCACACATCTGAAGAATAAAATATTCACTAGCTTTGTTGTTTTTCTACTGGATGGAACAGAGGATGATGCTTTGTTTGACTCTGGGACTGACACAGAGTCAGAGGACAGTGTGCTTGGTGAGACTTACTGTGACTTGGGCGTAGTATTTGCCCACAGCGACAGCTCTGATGAAGGGTTTTTGTGACTGGAGTAAGCATACAGCTACACACTGCATCAAATATGTAAAGTTACTGTGTTCTTTTAAAAGGTTTAATTGAAACTCATAGCCTAATCTGAACCAAGTCTTAGTAAATATACCGGTCCAGTTCAGTTAAGCCAAACATTTAGAACTTGCTCCAAGGAGCTTTGAGGAATAAAAGGCCCCTGAGCATACCAGCTGCTATGTGCACTGCAGTACGTGATAATCAAGTTATCTGATGCACATGGCCAATTTCGGGGTGTCAGTTTAAAACTCTGTGTTTTTTAAAAAGTAATGCATTCACAGGGATAGCACTGAAAACATATCAAAACATGTTACTTGTCACATGTTCCTGATGTAGCAAAAGTGTAACCTCACATTTTGAGGGGGGGGGGGCTCATCATCTTGCAGCTGTGTTTCAATGTGAGCCATACTACAATTGGGTTAATAATCAACATTGATAAGGCAGACACACCTCAGTCTTTTTTTCTGTGTGATAAGAATGTATCAGCTGCCTGACCAACAATTAAAAAATCACAACAGGGCCAAACCTCACCTACTTTGAGACCACCTACAGTAGGCAACACAGGACCACACACACACACACACACACACACACACACACCTTTTTAGCATTCTGAAGATGAGGTCTGGGGTGCAGCCTTTATTGTGATCTTTGGGTTGAGGCTGTGAATAGTTCTGCCAACAGTGCAGCTAAACCTGACGAATGCAATTCATCACACAAACTAACCATATGGCTGTCACTGCATGAGGTGAAGTAACACAAACAAGCTGCAACTGACCAAGTCATCACAGTCCAATGTGGGAGGAAGCTGAAAGGACTGGAATGATTCAGCAGCAGAAAACAACCTTTTTATAGAAGAAAAAAAAGTAAATAGTTATCCACCCCTCCTTACTGAGCCAAGACAAGACAGGCTCATAAGAGCAGAGGGGCCAACTCTGCCAATAACAACCAGATGCCTTGGTTGGTTACACACACACACACACACACACACACAACATACGAGTTGTGTTTTACCTGTATTTCAAGATCCGCAGATGAGGATTCAGGATGGAGTCGATCCAGAGACAGCACAAGGACAAACAGAGAGAGAAAAATAAAAATAATTAGCAACCAAACGCAGCAGATGAAATGAATAATTTTGAAGCCAGGGCAGAAAAAAAACACCAGCTACTTTTATGGATGGATGGAATGTCAAAAACATCAAACAGGAATGGCAGGACAGATGTGTGTTTATAATGAATCAGGCCTTATGCTCCTTTTTCATTTCTTCTCACAAAACAAGAAAACAAACTCAGTTCTAACAGCAATTACATACAGTACTTTTGCTTGATGTAATTACATTAATAATATATAGTGCATTATGTTATTAAAAAAAAGAAATCATTCATTTTAATGTGATCTCAGAAGCCATCAGTACATGATTAGCAGACCAAAGAGGAGAGAATTACAATAGTCCAGACTGGATGTAATCAGGGTGTTTACAAAGATAGCGGGTGCAGTTTGGTGTAAGTGAGGGACGGAGACACTTGATGTTGCCTAGATGGAAGTATGCAGACCGAGTAACATTATCGATGTGGGCTACAAAGGATAAAGTGCTGTCCAGGATGACACGCAGGCTCTTAACATGAGGGGATGGAGGAACAGTGGAATTGCTTATTGTGATGGAGAAAGTGTTAGGTTGTTAGGGTGGATCTTGTACTGATGAGGAGGACCTCAGTTTTGCCGCTGTTGAGTTTGAGAAAGTTGAGTGAGAACCATAATTTAATTTCCAGTAAGCAGTCGGATAGAGCCATGGGTGGCAGAGTGGAAGTAGGCTTAGTGGAAAGATAGAGCTCTGTCTTTTTCATAAAACTCTGAGATGACTCATCAAATGTCAAGAAACAGTGATGATTACAATGAAAGTACAAATCTAAACACCAGAGAGACTAAGGATGAAAAGAGAAGCCTTTATGTTAGGAACATGGCTGCAGCAGAAAAAAGGTGAGTGAAATAAACTCTCTTCTCTGCCCATTAATGGAGGTTTGTGTAATTGGTGGTGCTGCAGAATGACAGTAGTTCAGGTGTGTGTTTACAGTGTGTGAAGGTGAAGGAGTCCATCATGGAGATTCTCATGTTATCCGTCTGTGTTTCTCCCTTCCTTCCATCAAAGTTACTGCAAACCCTGCAGACCTTGTTAAGTCTTTGACATCTTGCAATCTGTCAGTCTGATATAACATCTTCTTCCTCTGAAATCACTGAATGGTCCACATAATACATTAATGACATAATAATAGTCTTTTAAGGCACTTTAAATGTTAATCATTCATTTGAACTGTATGTTCTTTCAATAATTTTATATTTACAGTTTCATCATTATTTTATGCTGCACTCTCATATTTTAGGCTCTATTTTTAAAACATTACTGTTTTATTTTTATTATAATTGGGCTTTCTTTATTTCTAATTGTATATTTTAATGTTTCCAATTTTTAATGTTTAATATTTTGTTTTTATGTTAAGCACATTGAGTTTCCCCTTTGTATGTAATGCACTATATAAATAAAGCTGTCTTGCCTTGCCTTTAAATCCAAACTGTTCTATGGACACTATTTCCAATAATTCCCCTATGCAGTCTTGTTCCATTTCTCTTTTGTCTGAGTTACCAAACCGAACTTTGTATTTAAACATGTGTTTTTAGAGTCATGAGGAAAAAGCCCAGAAGACATTAACTCTCTAATAATAAGTCATACATGATTCTTCACATCACATCACTGTGTTGTATGATGTGTGTCAATATTAGGGTGTGAAATATGAATAGTGGAAGATTAGCTCAAAACCCATTGATGACAAACTGAGCTTTCAGCTGATGCCCAAACTGATAATGAAGCATGTTTTTCATCTTTTAAACCCACTATATCAGTGTGGGTGTTCTCATCTAGTCAAGGGTTTCAATCCAAAAAACCTTCTGATCATCAGCCTGCTAATCTGACCTTTAAGCTGCTTTGTCATATATCTATTATCAGATAATATGATATTCATCTTCTCTATTATCTTTCCATTTAGTCCCATTGATCCCCTGAACATAAAAGAAAAAAAGACATAGCACACACTTTTCAAATGAATAAATAAAAGATAAAGAATGAAGAAAAAATGAATGAGTGCAGTGCAGTGGATCTCTGCTTTGTTCAGCTCACTGTGTGAACATTTTGCATAATTGCAGAACTTTTTTTTTCTGTCTCTGAAACAAGTCTGCCAACAAACTCAGCAGAGATGTGCTATTCTACTTTGAAGTGTAATGTAAATAGAATTGCCCTCACATCTCAAAAACATTCAACAGCAAATTTGTTGGATCCATTTAAAGCTTTGTGTCAATTCAAACCTACACACACATACAACTAAAGGTACAGTACCAGGCAAAAGCTTGGACACACATTCCCATTCCCTTGATAAGAAAGTGTGTCAAGACTTTTGATTGGTGCTGTACACTTTTCAAACAGAGCCACAGGACAGTTAATTCTGGCATCTGTCAAATGAATAATACATGTGTGTTAATTTAGAGAAAAGTGAATGGGCAATACAATCTTTACAGGCTGATATCTGCTTTAACTGAATGCAAGGCACACACTACTGCAAGCCAATATCTCCAGTTTTCCATGGTGCTATTCATTACATTGTTCCAGGCTTCAAAGGGAGTAATGTGGGGGAATAATGTGGAGAAAACACAACTTAATTTACATCTTTTCACAACATTATAGCCTCTCATGGGCCTTAGAAACATCATCATCAAACACTGTGATAATAGTCAGTAGCTATAAAGGATTGAGGTGAACATTATGGCTTTTTCTTCTGTCACTGCTTCTAAAATGCATTATTTCTCTCTTTGTCCCCTTTTCTACTCAGATACAACCATTTTATAACATATGACATGTCTTTACTTTGTGAAAGGATGAGGATTTATATAAAAAGAATTATGTTTCCATACTTATTGTAAGAAAGAAAGATGTTACCCAAGATCAACTGCACAGGCATCCTACAGATTTCATTTCAAATCTCTGAGGTTTACTTTGAAGCAGGATTTAAAAATAAACTCTATACAGTGCTGTCCTTCAGCAAGGCTGGTTTATTCAATACAGCTAGATAAGAAATCAATTATGAAATGATGAACTCTGACTAAACCAAACTCTGCAAAAAAAATCTCACAAAGAAGAAGTAGAATAATGAAACTTGCATAAACTTGAACCACAGCGAGGTGCACTTGTATGAGTGCTACTACACACTATTGCACTGATGTTTTGCGTTTGACAGCTTTAGGGTAGCCTGCTGATTCTGTCTGCTGTCTGTTGTCTGTTCTGTGATCTTTGCTTATCATATGTCCCACTATAGTCCACCTCCCTACTCTTGGAACAAGTCTAAATGAAGCGCAGCCACCATCTTGTATACCTCTTTTGGAGATTTGAGGGTATCATACTGTAAATTAGAAGCACCAAATATTTAGCTATTATTAACAAAGAAGATGATGATGATAAAAAAAAGAAGGAACATAATGTTTCGGGTTTCGAGCTATACAGACTTTTAGCTTGTGAGGACGGGCTGGTGGCTCAATACATGAGCTATAGTGTGTAATCTAACTCCTACTAAACATTGCTCAAAGGCTGAATATTCACCTGCTGTTGGACATATTTACATGTAGCAACAAACCAAACACCATCCTGACCATCAAAACACACTTTACTTGCTGATCGTGTTTGTGTAATTTCCTCTGCTCACAGTCCTGATCAGATCTCTTGTCAATATCAATCAAAACAGAACAGGTTTTCCTCTCAGCAGAGGACTGAACCAATGACAGAGTGAGATGAGATGATAAATAGATCCCATGCTGTCACTCTGTCATATTTCACAACTCTTCCTCCAACGTTCAAGTCATCCAGCAGCACTGATCTGAATTCACTTTATTTTTAGTATTACTGAACAAGTTTATGCTTTCTCTGTGTAGTTATCAAGTTGAGGTTTTGAGTTGAGTGCACTTAAGAGTGGGGATAATCATGTAAGCAAAAAGAGGCCAGACCTGTGAAGGAGCAGCAGACCTATGTGAGGTTACAAGAGCACACAGCCTCTGTTTTATTATTGTTTAATTGATTCCAGCTCAGATTTGGCTGATCAGTCTGAACCTACAACCTGTTATTGAAGTGAACAGGAGCCCAAATGTGATGTTTGGGTATAGAAACACATTTGGCATGACTTCATCTTTCAGCAACAATGAATGTATCAACCGAAACAGCAGACCTTATAATAGCCATACTGGCATAAAGCACAGACTTTGCCCAACCACTTTATCTTCATTGTGCCTCTCATCACAATACATCAGCTAAGGCTTATTCTCCTCTACAGGAGGAGATCAAATCCACCTCAAAATCTAAATTCAAACTCCCACATGTCTCTCTTTCTTTACAGCAAGCCTGTACAGTAAGGGTTAGGGTTAGTTTTTTTAAAGAATGGAAGGAAAGACAAGCCTCAGTCACTTCTCTTCCTGGACTTTGCAGGATTTGAGAGGGATAACAGACAGCCAGTTGCTAGGTGTTATAGAAGAATCACATTTCACCTCACACTTCAGTATAATTAGACATCATTAACAAAGCAGAGAGCATAAACGTGTAGGAATATGAAGAGATGTTCAACTGAAATTGAAAAGTCAAGAGAAAGGTGGAGGGTGCTCATAGACGTATGCAAACATGCACTTTGTGAAACATGGGGAGTGTTACAGAGAGCTTTTAACCACACAATCATTTTAAATTGGAAGAATTTTAACCACTCATAATAATTCAAAAAAATTGCCCTATAGCTTGAAATGACAAAAAAGGTGGTTATGAGTTTAAAGGTGCCATAAGTCATAATCAATTTTAAATGTTTTGAATATTGTATTGTGAGGTGGAAAATTATATTTTAGTAGTAATGACAAAAAGGACAACAAATTTGGAGGACTTGTTAAAGAACAGTTGTCAGCAATTAGGAGATATCAGCCATCCAGATCAGATTAAATTAATCACTGCTAAAGACCTGATGAATTCCTCTGAGAAACTAATAAATATATCCCTAAGAGAAGATATGACAGCCAAACAGCTGATACCTCACATCCTTCTTTCACTGTGATAAATGATGCATACAAATCCAGTGGTTATTTCACGCTTTTCAACGTGCCTCATATTAACACTCACACACACACACACACACACACACACACACACACACACATACTAATGGTGTGGAGCTGCCATGCAAGGTGCTAGGCTTGGGGATAAACCTAAGGTTCAAGGTCTTCCTTAAGGACACTTGGACATGCAGACAGGAGAAGCTGGGGATTGAAATGATATTACTGGACTACCTACTCTACCTTCTGTGCCACAGCCACTACAGTACAATTAAGTACCACCAATATGAAATGACATACTTCTACCGTCAATAGTCACACACAATGTAGACAGTGTTGCATTATCATAAGTTGACTCTCTGAGAATGAGAGAAATGAGAGTAAAAGATGATGAGAAATATTGAGTGTCTGTGGCTGCTGTATATGTGTATGTTAAGAATTAATGGGTTAGGGTTTAACGTGAAGTTGAAAATGAATGAATAGAAAAGGGAGTCTCCTCTCTGCCAGGAAAGACAATAATCTGAAGCCTTCCCCCTTTTTTCATCACTACCTACCTCCATTATAACACTCGCAACTCTGAAAGTCAGAAACATAAATTAAATGAGGAAGTGAAAATTATTTTGGACACTTTCTGCGAGCAGTTTTATCTCAAGGTAAGAAATGGACAACTTATTTCAACATGACTCTCTCACCCTTCCCTTTCTACAATTTTCCCTCCCTAGCAGTGTCAGCTGAGATTCAAGGGTGGCAGGAGTGAGGCATGGCAGGGGGGCTGTTGTCCTTTGCTACTTTGAGCCAGGCCAGTTTTGGAGGGTGTGAAGGGGAAGATTTTGTACGCAGCTGCAGTGAAGGTCAGAGACATTAGAGCTGTGCCGGACATCAGGGAGCATCAATAGCAGGACACCCTGAGAGGGCAGACCATGGCAAGGTTTAGATGGAGTATGCTTTACAATCCCAGGATAACAAAAAGATCAGAGGATGTCTTTTGAGGAGTTTTCAGTCCAAAATAGATAAGAATGTGGGTAGTTACTATCCTTTCTGTCATTTACCTGAGGCTGTTGTACATGTGCTCACTCAATGTAACCATGTGTCACCTGATTTTACTCTATGTGGATAAACGGGGATTCTATTTTCCTGTTGGGCTGTAAATTCTGATCTGTGGAGCACTGTTGAAGGGGTTATTACAGTCTAGTAAATTATATTGTTGGGTTTCAGTAGTTCTATTGTATAGATGGGGCTGTTAAGGAGGGTCTCTGTACATGTAAATGTCTGTGAAGGCTTTATCAAGTGTTTGTGGAACAGGGCTGCAGCTGTGTGTGTGTGTGTGTGTGTGTGTGTGTGCGTGTGTGTGTGAGTGTGAGTGTGAGTGTGAGTGTGAGTGTGTGTCTGTGTGTGTGTGTTTGGTGTTTGATTGGTGGATGGGGTAAGAGCTGTCCCTGAGGTGTGTGTGATTTTGGTTTATGTTCTCTCCAAAGGCTGTATGTTGTGTTATGTTTATGTGCCTTGGTTTTTATTAAAGGACACCAAAAGTCAAAGTCTCCCCCTCCTTTTCCTTCTAACCTTTGATACTAAAAGCTCAATAAACAGGTCTTACAGTATATTGTAGCTCCATCACACTGTATGACATCAAAATAGCTTTAAATAGCTGACATTCATCCATTGTCTACAAATGATTACTATACAGTTGTTGCTAATCTAATTAATATTTTGTAACATGCAGTCTGTTTCACTTCCCACTATAATGCTCAAACCCTTGGGCTCCGTTGGATTATGTGTATTTAGAGCTGCTCAATAAGCATTTGCATTTATGTTCCAGCACGAAGAACGAGGCCTCCTGACTTAATCACATGTTCAATATGTAGATACTGAATGGGTACCTGTGTTGTGTCGCTAATTTAATAGAACTTGTAGAGTGTAGAGATCTGTGTGTGAACCTGTAGAATGGAGTTGACTCTGACTTGAGAGTGCAGCATTTAATTGTGTGAGTCATAGCCAATGAAGCAGACTTTAAAAAAATAATTAAAAAAAAACAGAGTCCAGATTATCATCGGCTAATCAAGTGCTTGTGGCTAAACTATTTGCAAACATACATCAGACACAGAGGAACATGAAGATTACATTGATTTTGTGCTTCTGGCCATCTGGCGAATGCAAGTGAACAATCTATACCCATCGATCTCTGGTTTTATCCATGCGCTTACATCAGATGATTTTCTTTTCCATTTGCTTGTCGTATGAAAGGCACTTTTCAGCCCTTTTGTTATTCTGCTCTGCTCTACTGTGGTCAGTAGCTCATTCAACAAATGTGTATGATTCTGTACATAGTGACAGGAATTACAACTATTTGTTTAAATTAATTCATAAACATAAAATAATACGACACATTCATTATACAAGCTATGACTGCTGTACATTTCCTCATTACACGCTCCACTGACCTCCAGCCACAGTGGAAGTTTTCCAGCCCATGTTTAGAAATCTTAGAAATGGATTCCTGCTGGACCACATCAACAGCCGTATTTACATTGTATGTAATAAAGTGGTTACACATTTAGTCTGAAAGCTGCTGAGGGAGAAGGAATAAATGTGTTCAAGGAAATCTCCTTATTAAGAACCAACGATAACAGGCGACTGATCTCTGGAAGACTCAGCTGTAGACTTAAATGATTCATCATCCAAGAGGATGTCAGGTGATGTTTTGTTTGTGTCACAGTATTCAAATGTAAAATTGTTGATAAAGCAACAATTTGTTGAGAATCAGACAGTGTCCAAAATTTGAGGAATTTGAATATGTCAGTGTTGGCATTTAGCTACATGGAACACATTTTGGCAGATAATTTGTTTTAATTGTCTGCATCTGTTGATGGCATAAGTAGATAGAAATTAAAAACGTATTTTCTATAGTTAAACAATAACCGAAGTTAGAATGTGATTTTAATACTATTCTTAATAATAATAGTATGAGGCACACTGTAAAAATAGTATTATTTCCTGAGGAGGTGGCAGCTTGGCCGTTAATGCCAGACAGTTGGTTCTCTGGTGGGAGTCTTGATGCCAGCCATCTGAGTAACCTCTAGCAATGTGGCAGTGAGTGTGTGTAGCTGTGTAGGTGTGTAACACTGGCAGGAGATGTGTTGTGTCTCTCTCTCCTGGCCTCCTGCCCACTGTCTGTCTCTTAACCTCTTTGTGGGCCACATCCACTCCTGGAGCCTCTCCTGACACTAACACCATGACACATGACATTGAAACAATAGACCCAGATACCATATGAAGAGTGGAGGGTAACCTTTGGGTAGTGTGCACAGTGTGTCTATATATCTGTCACTTATAACTAATAGGAAAAAACAAAAACAAAAACAAAATAAACTTAATTTATAGAGCAAGATAACAGGGACTGTTAATCTAAATCTGACTATAAAGAGGCAAAATGTGGCATTTCAAAGAGTGAAGGCGAAAACAGAGTGGGGTGCTACAGAAGAAGAATTGGAGTTACATCAGAAAAAGCTGAGGTTTATGAATGTTCAGCACTCTTTATAGAGTAGGCATATATAAAATCAGAAGCCTTTATGTTGAGGCATTTTCACCGCTCATTGCTAAAGCAACAATATGTGAAACCCTCAGGCTGCTGGAAGCTGCCAGAGAGTCAGGAACAATAGGGTGCTGGATGTCTCTCAGTGTGTGTGTGTTTGTATTTCACATTAAGCTGTTTCATCTCCTCCCACTTCTCATCCCTCTATTGTTAATGTGGACTTCTACCTCCCACAATCCCTCTCTCTCTCTCTCTCTCTCCATTAGGGAGCTGGCAGCTCGGATCAGGTGATGCTGTTCTTTACTCATTTCCTGTGGGAATCGATGGACACATTTAATCAACTAGCTGGGAGCTAATGGCTTTAGCGAGGCTCAGGGGCGGGGCCAGAGTGCATTGGCTGAGGTCAGCATCAGACAGCAAAGATAAGTGAGCGTGGACGTCCCTCCGGGTAAAAACACTTGAAGCGACTTAACAGTGATAATGTCCGCCGCTGGTGACAAATTCACATTGGAATTGATGTGACAATGCTCCTTGACTCAACAGGAAAAACAAACTGGAGGTCACAGAGTTTCTGTTAGAGGCCAGTTCATGTTGTTTTTGCACCACCAGCCTACTTGTTTGTTTCAGCAGGTCTAAAACATTTGGGGAAATTGAGTATCATCACTCTCATCTAAATCAGTCATTTAGTAGCACAATGTCTATAAATGACAGCTGCACCACATTGGTTCAGTTTTAAGATTTTTTTTTTTTTTTTTATCATATTTGATACAGTACATGAACAATGGGTTGCTACCAAAAGTGCACAACTATGAGTGTTAGATAGACCTCCATCCCTCTGTCTCTCTCAGTGTAAGGTAATTATGCAGTGAAAAGGAGAATTAATCATGGAAAAACCACATTATCTATTAAATTCATCACTTGAATAATGATAAGTGTCCAACATTGTGCTGCTTGTTGCTCTCCCAGCAACTGGTTTTCAATGTTTTCAAATGCTTTGCTTTTTTCATACAGCTCACATTTTTTCATTGACAGTATTAAACTTGTTTTTTTTTTTGGTAAAGGATTAATTAAATATGTTATTTTCTGAAGAAAAAAGCAGTAGCAGGCTGTTTTGACACCACAGTAATATTTCTCTCAAATGAAGAACAAAAACAGCCTCTGCGATATTGTAACATGTTCACACATCTCAACGTCTTCATTTTCAAAACAGTTATGTAGGTTAATCACAGGGATATTAGGATTACAAGGGCATTTTATTTTATTTAATCACATATACAGCAGTCTGGAGCGGTGTTGACTGTGTGTGTGTATATATATATATATAAATAAACAGGTCTGAATGGATATCAGGCTCTTTATAAAAGCAGACAGCCTCTTCTTTTTATGTATAATTCCACCTTTGCCATGCAGTGCCGCTGAATGCTTTAGTATTCATTAAAATTGGCTCAATCTTTCAAAAGAGGTGCAATACTTAGAACAATATTATGTAAATAACATGCTTCTTAAATTGAAGAATCACAGTGAAGCAGGTGGGAGTTTAACATGGGTTAATATAATTGTTTTCCACGGCTCTCTGTGCTCAGCTCTTAAGGTTTCTTTTCAGATGCTTCCCAGTGCATTTCAAGCCTTCTCTGTTACATCGATCCTTTGGTAACCCTCCACTCTGGGTCACTGAGGGGAAGATGAAAGCCTGACAGACACTAAAGAAAAAAAAAAAAAGACTTCTTTCCTTTTGCTAGTTTTCACCACAAACTGCACTGTGTGTTTTTCTACAAAGAGAGATTGACCAGACAAAACCTGCTGCGTAATCACCTGAGACATAAAGTGGTTTGGTACTGTATGTGTCTCAGTGTTGTCAGAGCCCCAAAGATTGTTGTCAGTGTCGACGCGAAGCACGGCTGATTTGTGTGACATGGAACTGAAAGAGCAAAAATTACACCTTAAAGTCAGATACAGTGGTATACCATTCATCCACAGATCAACAGTGACGGAAAGCAGTATATTACCACTTTCAATGCACTGACTGAGGTGTGGGAGAACAGGCAGGGCTCTAACTGGAGGTTTTGATATGCAGACAAGCCAGGAGGAGGAATATGAGAGACTAAATCAAATATCAAACAATAGTATTGAACACGAGATGTAAACAGAGAGGCCAGATACCTTCATACATAACCTCAAAAACAAATATCAGACGACAGATAAGAATGACAGGGACAAAAGAGATGAAAAGTACAGAGACAGGGAAAGTCTGCTATCCTTCATTTTCCACAGAACATCTCCCAACATCCACCCTCCCCAAGACACACATACACACACACACTGCCATCTCAACAATTTCAACCCATTATGTGCTGTGTTGGTGCTGTACATCCAAAATTGCAAACCATTATCTGCAACATTCAACTTAAAAAAAACACGACTCTACACAAAGAATGATTGTGCAGGAAGATGATTTTAACTGCTGAAGAGGCATTAGAAAACCATATTAAACTACATTAAGTCTCTCAGGTGTTCTAAGGTTTGGTTCCATTAAGCTAACAGGGGTCTGGGAGTTCACACTGTGAAAGACAATTTGCTGCACCCCATCTGTGTCCTTTGATCGTCAGTCCTGACGGCGAACAACCACGAGTGAGAGAAGTCTTTCACCAGCGCCGTAATCATTCAAATAATAGTGTCCAGAAATGAAGAAGAAGCTTAAACTATTCATTGTAATATTTGGCAATCTGGGCACTGTTTAAAATGTAAGAGGATGTTTGATCAAAGCACTGCATTGAGCCTATTGAATGTCTGTGCATTTGACTCACTTTAACTGGGAAAAAAAAAGCTTATTTCCGTCCTCTGTTTAACCTGATTTTTGGAACAAAGTGGCAGAGAGGACAGGAGATGGGGACAGTGATCCCTGAGGGGTGGGTGATTTTAAAGTGGATCAATGAACAGCATAGGCATTTTGCACAAAGTTCGTGCAGGTTAACACTCAACATGGGAATAGTTTTTTTTCTACATGCACATCAGAAAATTCACCAATATGAGGCCACAAAATAGTTTAATAAAATCATAACATTTGGTTTGGGATTGGTGCAATAAAATGCACCAAAAATACAAACTGCACAATGGAGGATGATGGGAATGCCACTGGTCAAATGACTCAGTTTAACGGTCAGGTTCAGAAATATATGAAGTTCTCTCTTCATAACAAAACCAACAGATCACATCACAACTACAACTACAAGCAGTAGTCCATTGGGAATGGAATACAGTTCATCCTGCAATGATTGCCTATATGAACATCAATCAGTTTTTATTATTATTCAATAATGGTCCAATAGAGATCATTTACTGCCTCTGAGGACTGATTTAGTTGTCATCAGCGGCAGTGAAGCAATGTCCTGTCAGCATCTTCAGTTTGCTCACATGCTCAGTCTTTTCTTTCCCACTTTTTTTCCACCCCATATATCCAGCAAAGCTCAGAGAAATACATACAGACATTATAATGGCTCTCTTGTTGTCAGTGAGTGGTTTTAAAATAGCAGAATGTTTTAAAAAAAGGGACCAACCCAGAGACAGCACAGTGTCTGACTTCCTTTATAACTTTGTTCAAGCCTTGGTGTATCTTATTGAATAATGTGTGGATTTAATATAATCCTGAGTTGTCCACCACTTATACAAACATCACACACTGTTACAGCAGAAATCTAGACTGGCAGCCATTGGCTATGTGTTGCCCAACACCCACTTATAACTGTCTGACACGCCATGCCTGCCCTTCTCGAGGCATTTTACCACACATTTAACACTAATTTATGGGTCAGATGTGGTTTCTTACCTCAAGGATACTAACGCAGTGACCTCTGGGTCACATGATTACAAAGTCTCTAAAATCTCCTTCCACTGTTAGGCTCACAATTTTCAGACCATAACTGCTCAGACATCCAACCATGAACTCTGTAACATTTCACGACTGGACCAGACATTATTTAAATAGCTCATAAATGGGTAGGGATGGGGATTGAGAACTGGTTCCAAATTGTCTGAGCCATGAGAATCATTTAACTCCAAGTTTATCAGTTCATTTTTATCAATGCCAGAGTTTTTTCTTCTTTCAGTTGTACACTACAAAACAATTACATCAAACTCATGCATCTATGCTGCTGGAAAGTAATGGTGGAGACACACAGATCCTGGCGAGGATGCATCTGGACACATCAGGTCATTAAACACTCCAGCTGGTGGCGACGTGGAGGGTGATGTACTGTGAGTTGGGCATCGCTTGGTTTTGGGTCATCTATTTTCAACATGGTGGCCGGGTCACAAAGTTTCTCATATTACAGCTAAACAGTACAGATGTTTCTAGAAACATCTGAGGTGAGGAATAGGCGATGCAGTAACCGAATCTTGATTCATATTTGATCAGTGCTGCCTATTTTGATAGTTTGATCTGAGTATCATGAGTCAACTTGCTGCGCTTGTCCATCATGTACGGCATGGCCAGTTAGCTTGCTCTGAATAGAAAATGAATAGGACCTGATGACTTGACATGCATCAAAGGATCCAGTGTGTCTGGGACACTTGACCTACTGGTTCAAGGGGAGAGGACACAATCTTGAGTTTATGTTAATGTACCTGTTTTATCTCATAAGAGGGGAATAAGTTCTAAGAGGGCATTCTCTACCTGCTAATCATGTGGAAACCATGAAATAGAAAAGAAAATAGTCTCTGTAAATACATTTCATGAATATCATGAGAAAGTCTTATATTATATATACAGGGAGCTGTTGACAGCGTTTCATAATATCTCTTCAGTTCAAGGTCTTCCACCCTGAATGTAAAGCATGCAAACCACATTCATTTAAATAGCAACAAACAGTAGGCATTTCTATGACAGCGTATTGGGGCCATGTATGTAAAAACAAATACATAAATAAATACTGACCTGGAGGAGGGGGGTATTATTTTGAGAAAAAAAACTTTACACGAAAAAAAAACCTTGAAAAATATGTGTTTTATTTTGCCAAGCAATCACATAGTCTCAAGTTTGCAACACTGGAGAGACGTTGCTTATCGTGTGTTATGCCTGCCGTGGAAGACCTGATCAAATTGTACTTTTTAGTTGGGTTTAATGAGATGCTTGTTATTTTAGCCCAGAATCATTATATCATCCGAAGTATCCAGACTTCTAAAACACATTACAAGAAACTGGGTTTCAGAGGAAAAAAAAACACATAAATCTGGATGAGGTGATAGCTTTTGTTCACCAGGAGCTGCAACCTAATGGGCAGATGCAAGGCAGTTCAAATGAGTTTTGTGGTCCAGCAAGACACCATACATCAAATTATCAAATTAATCTATCCTCAAGATGTAGGCCTTCAGAGAGCGCAGCGTCTTAGTCACTGGCAGTTCAGCACCAAAGGACCCAATGCTCTTTGGCTCATGGACTTGTATGATAAATTGAAGTCATACAGTAAAAGGATTAATGCATAAAGTTACAAGCCTTTTTATTTTATGGATTTCTTTTCTCGCGGATTTGTGACTTTAATCTCAGAAATTCGGAGATTTGTTCTCGAAATATTACCTGCCCTCCTCCAGGTAAGTATATATCAGCACCAGACATATGCTGCTCTGAACAGACATTCATTCTTGAACCTACAATGCAGAAAATCTACATATCCTCCCAATGCATCATCTCCTGTATTCACTTGTTTCCACAGAGAACAGTTACAAGCCTCAAGAGCAATCTACACCACAGAAACACAACTTCATAACATCTATAAAGAAATAGTTTTAACTATACTTGGGGGTCTGCAGTTGTTGGCTCAGTAAAAAGTTATTTCTCCACAGGGTCCGCAGGGTGTTGGTTATCTCTGACTGTTTCTGCTATTTATGTTTTTGAACAGTGAGTTTTTTCCTGGGGGGTTGGAGAGCTGGTGGTTGGTAGATCAATAGATATCTCTTTCATCTCTCTAGTATGGAAAATGTACTTAATGTCTGTGGGGCTTCTTTTGTATCATTTTGCATTTTCTGTTTCATTTTGTTTTTCTTTTAGGTACAATATCCCTTAGTGAAACTACAGTATATTGTACATGCACTGTACTAACTGTATAAAATCAAAATACACAGAATCTGAAAACTATGTGGATCAAATTATTTCTTTTCAGGAGAAATAACAAGGACTAAAAGAAAAGGCAAATGGCTTTTTATTTAAAACTGTGGTTGACTGTGTTTCTGAGCTTTTGAGAAAATAACTATTGAATTATTTAGACGAGACGTGGTATATTCCTAGTCCAGGTGGATAAAAAAAATACTGATTTATTTTGTGCAAAGTCAATAGCTTGACTGGAAACCGGCTGAGTACATACAACTGTTGATGTCATTGGAAATAGGATTAGGTGGAATACAATATCAGAGAGTGAAACAGGCTGGAATCAGCCATCAGTCAAAAAACTACATGAAATTACATTTTAAAAAATATAACAGATTTGTTAGAAAACAGAAATAAAAAAGATTGAATTAAACATCTTGTTTGCTTTAAGTCTCAGCAGTAAGACAATCTGTTCTGGCAAACATTGCATCACTCTCAGATAACACTATTAGACAATGTGTGTGAGGTGCATTACCATGACTGGATATACACCACTCTAAATGAGCCCTTCAAGGGTAT
The DNA here is from genome assembly GCF_027409825.1 of Scomber japonicus. Classification (NCBI taxonomy): domain Eukaryota; kingdom Metazoa; phylum Chordata; class Actinopteri; order Scombriformes; family Scombridae; genus Scomber; species Scomber japonicus. The sequence continues at coordinate 11,274,318 of NC_070583.1, forward strand.
TATACTGTATCAAGTTGGCCTAACACTCTGGATTAATCTCTCACTGTGGTTTCATCTGCCAACAGCTTTTGGTGGATAACCACACAGACAGACAGACAGACTTCAACCACTTCCAATCTGTGCAAACACACTTCTTTTGATGATATAGTTGAAGGCATCAGTGAAATTCCAAATGGGAAGAAGGACAAAAGAAAAAAAAGTTCTTAACTTTATTTTAATTATTTGTCCAGAGTTACCAAACTGATGGGTCTCATCTCTCGTACTCTGTGTCATGGTACAGCTGTCCAATCCGATCCCACTTCAGCACAGTAACTCAAAATTAGCCATGTTTACATGGATACTTTTTTTATTGATTGAAATCGTTCTGATTGAAGATTTCAGGACATCTGTTTACATGTGATGTGATCTATTCCGATCTGGTGTTTACATGCGCCACCGCATTTAATCAGAACAGACCTTAAGCAGATGTGTGAAATGTGCAGATTAATGTAAACATCATGTGATGACCAAAGATGGAGATCTGTCAACTGATTAGCACAGTAGTTGCTGTTGTTGTGACACTATTATTCAAGCAACAGCTTAATAATAAAGCACTCCTACTGGAGGCACTAAGGAGGAGACAGCGTATGATAATAGGTCCAATAATATTTAAATCTTTTAGAGTTTGAATTAAAAACAAGCTCTCTGCTGTGGACCAATTGCTCCGCTTGGAAGCCGCCACATCTACAAGTGAGGAAACGTCACAGCGCATTTAGGCTACATCAAGGCTGAGCATGGGCAGAAAGAAGGCAAGTGAGACAACTTTCCGTTTCACCATTTACATGATAACATTTTACCTTTGATCTGAAAATTCTACTACTCTTAAACCAAATGAAATTCCATTCTTTTCAGGCCTGTTTATTCCGATTGAGGTGTTTACATGAAGCATTTTCATTCGGTTTGAGTTTCTAAACCGATTCTCATCGGAATACGCAAATACAAAGAAAGAAATGTTAAAAAACAAAAAGAAATGTTGAATTTCTAAATGTGGTGATAACAGTTAGAATCGATGGCTTTTTATTAGAGATCTCATCTCCAGTGAAAATGGCAAAATGTCAGAGGTTGAATGAGGTTTAGCACACAGAAACAGGTTAGTCCCGCATGGCTGAGAGCAGACAGACCTGACATATGGATGAGACATGATCTCACCAAGTGGGAGATTCTGCAATATTGATATTAATAATGGAGTATTTTAAGGGCAGTGTGGCTGTGCAGGAGGCTACACAAGACAGGGGAAGTATGAGATGTATCCATATTTCATCAGTATACTACAGACCTGAAGATACAGCTGATTCCAGGGCACTTTTTAAACAGCTGTGGTCTCATTTTATTTTATAGATTCACATTCTTAGTGAATGCCAGAAAATTGACCGTTGCAAGACATCTTTCAGTTGTGTTTTGCCAAGAGGGGGAATTTTGGTGACCACATTTTTCGATATGAAAAAACACACACAGAAGGCCAAATAACTAACTATTATAGTTATCATGATTTGCTCTGTGTGTAGAAGACTGAACTGTTTGAGCATCCACTTTCTACAGTTTCTTTTTAGTATCTAGCAGAACACTTGGCAATGATGACTAGTACTATTGAATACTGTCCTCCCACATTGATGTATAGTTATGAGTGGTGGTTTCCACCATCATCACTTATGCTGCCTCTGTTGTCATCATGAATATTCATGTCAGCAGAGTGCTTCAGTGAATGAATTCTCTGCAGAGTCTCTAAAATTATTTGTGAATAATCAACAAGACAGGCACCATGTGGGAGTCAACGGCAGAGCACATATTTTGAAATCTGTAAATCAGTCGTTTTTAAAAATGATTTATAGTTTAGATTATTTTTTCAGCTTGTTGAGTTTTAAAGGTCCTCCCTTTCTGTTGACTGTTTGGATAATGAATCCTCCTGGCAGTAAGCTGGAGAGGTAACCCTCCATATATCATAAATGTGTGAGCATGCCTGTGCCAGCCTGAACTCTCATTCTGTTTGTTCCTCCTGAACATTCAAGTTATTGAATTCACCAAAAAAAGGGTTACTAATATTCTTAAATTGAAATAGAAATTGAAAAATAAAAGTGATAAACCATAGCAAGGTCAGGGTTAGATTTTGGTAAATCTATTCCAGAGACCTTAGTATGGTTTATTACTTTTACTTGTCACTGAATTTGTGGCCTAACATGTAGTGTTTTTAGCTCTGAATGTACAATTTACAGCTCATTACGTATTCATCTCTGAAACTTCTCCAGAATAAATAATATGTGATCTTAATCACAAAACATGTAATTCACACTCCAGACTTACTATTAGGGTTGGCTATTGGGAGTTTAAATATTATAGGAGGCATTAAACATGTTCATGGGGCACAAAAAGAAGATGGAGTGACTGAGATAAATCACCATGCAAAAAATAAATACAAAGCATTGCTACCTGTGGAGTGATAGAGAGAAAGAGATCATACATCAGCTCTGTTGATATGGATGGGAATAATGAGGTAAACACATCTTGGTTCTCACTTAAATGTCTTTTGTGAAGCATAGCAGATGGTGTGACCTTTTAATCATCCTCTGCTAACATCTCTTCTCCTAGTATTTGCAGGATTTCCCCTAAATACATATGGAATGAGAAGAGAGCCACGCCTTGCAAACACTCACATAAATGATACGCAAATGGCTTCTTCAATCTGGTGTGTCAGTTAGATAAATACAGTATGTATATTAGGGGCAGAAATCCTCACATAAGCCTCAAAAGCCTTAGCAAATATGTCCCTCAGTGTATTATTCAGAATATTATTCATCAGCAAGGTTTCAAATTTGCAGAGATTACCGTGTGAGTAAGAGAGTATAGCTGTTGATAACCTGGAGGATGTATTTTTCTAATCTCCCTGACTCCCTTCATTTGTCTTGTTAATTAACACTTAAACTACAGATTTAAATGACCTCGGTTGGTTTATTTAACCCTCACTCTACCAACATATTTAACTTACAAAGACTACCGACTGGGGCTGCTGGGGACGCAAAATCTTAACTTTTTTCTTCTCAAAACATTATGAAAGGTGTGTAATTAATATAATCTTATTTCAGTAAAATTACAGTTAATAAGCTTTTTTTTAAAATAGAAATTAAAATGTTTTTATCCAACAATAATGGAAAACAATGATATGGCATCATTAGAAACACATTTATTTTTCTTCTTTGGATGGGACTAAAGCTCCTGTGAGATAAGACAAAGAATATAGCTCTGGGTTCTAAGGTTAAAGGTTGTGTCTGTTATTAGGACTGTTGCTTTACTACTTCTACACCCATCTACTAGTTACTTATTACTCTCTTATAACCCTAACCCTGTTCTGTTTGTACGATGTGAGCTTGGGACATCACTCAGGATGGTCTATTTATCAGGAAATAGAGTTTCATTCATTATGTTCTATATCAGAGTGACTGAACAGAAACAGGTGGTTGCTTAAAATGCATTGTTAAAATGTTGTTCTATTCTTTGAAACCTCACTGACAGTCACACAGAGTAAATATAATTTGTAGTAAATAGGCTGAAACACATCTCTTTACATATGTCTTACTCTGGTGGCAAAGAAGATGGTTGGATGGTGGAGCCTCACCTGCAGGCAGTGAGGCAGACATTTGCTTGCTAGTTTCCTTTTCTTTGTCACTTTATTGGATTTTCTACATTTAAAGCACCTTTGTGAACTTTTGAAAATCACGTTTTTCAAAAGCTTTTTCCAGTTTACATCAACCCTGCTGTGCCTCATGTTTGTTCACTGCTTTTTTGCCTGAATTTATGATAGCCTCCCATTCAAACATCTACCAGTAATTTAATTCTAAATCCATGCAGCATGAGCACATTTTTTTAAATAGATAACCATCAGTCATCTGTTATTGAAAGCAGGTGGAAAGAAAACTGTGCAGATGCATTTCTATAACATCACATGACTGTAGCACAAAAAACCAAGGCACATAAATGGTTTAACCTTCACTTCCAGCAGCAAATCTCATTCATATACCATAACTGAGCTATTGAGAGCTACCTCCTCAGCAGTAATACTGTATAAAACATTTCCATGGCTCATCATCAATGAAAGAGACAAGTTGAGACATAAAAAACATCATTTTTTCTATTTAGCTTTTATTCCTCTTGAGTAATTAAGTAGTTTTAAACACATCATAAAGGAAATGAGCTGAATAACTATACAATTCAGCAAGTGAATTATCATTATTATTAACAAAGAGTTACAAATATGAGCTGACAAGGGTGTCATCTGATGTATTTCTACTTAATCTCTACTTGTGAGTATATTATATATTTCCACTGAATGACTTGAAGAGAGGCCCATTACATGACTTTACATCATCTGACATCCAACATTATTCATCTTGTTTTATTCCAGGATAACATATCGACATATTCTTCTTTATTATCCTCTTCCCTTGACTTTGACATTTGATCTATTTTTCTCCTTCTCCTTAAACTAATTACCGGGATTTTCATCTTTCTTTGGCCTTTAACCAAGGTTGACTTACAAGATCAATCCGAGCATAATGGATCTGGCCAATGAGATGTAACTTTAGCAAGGCTTTAGGAAGTAATGAAGTCTTGATGCATCTATCTATCACTGTAAAGGGGGGAAATGTGGTAGACAGATAAATGAACTGACACTGAGTGTCACGCAGTTTACTCCATCCAAGTTTCTAAACAAGAGTGAATTTATAAATAATGTAATACTAGTATGTAAAAATAGCTGCATTTATTATGTTTGTTTTGCTCTCTTATCTTTGTTTTCCCCATTGGACAGATTTTTTTGAAGAGGGGGACACTATCAAATCAGTCTGACACAAAGGCTCAGTATCATTGCATCTCAAGTCCAAATATGGTTCACTATATGCATGTCTTCACTTACTTTTTCTACTCTCTCTTCCCTGCTCAGTTTTCCCCTATCTGTTGACTTTTCCTCTTCTTGACTCCAGTTTCACCACAAAGCTGCACACTCAGACTGATATCTCTCCCCGGGAGTCAGAAACATTCATGCTTGAGAGCAATTTCAGCAGCACACAGTTTGCACCACAGTGGGAAGCCCCACTGAGACCCTCAAACATTCAGCTCGCGGTGATTCAGCTCAACTGTAAAATCGTTTTGGTTTGTGAGTGTTGAGTTCTCTTGATAATGTTTTTTAACATTTTTGTTGGGGGGGGGGGGTTTTCTTGCTTTTATTATTATGGATAGTTAGTGGCACAGAGGCTGACAGACAACAAGAGGAGAGAGAGATGGGTAAGGGACATGCAACAAAGGTCCCTTGTCAGACTTGAACCAGGGATGTTGCATTCACTTAAATCAGTGATAATATCAATTATTAATATAATAATTAATAATTAATAATATTAATATCAATATTATCAAGCATATAATATGTAGACCCTAAAGATAAAACATTTAGGACAGT